>NW_010544114.1:1240-6194 GCF_000687285.1 Phaethon lepturus | reverse complement strand
GGTGTGGTGGGTGTTGGTCTCTTCTCCCAACCAGTGATAGGCTAAGAGGAAATGGCCTCAGGTTGTGCCAGAGGAGGTTTAGATTAGATATTAGGAAAAAATTCTTCACTGAGAATGATCAAACATTGGATCAGGCTGCCCAGGGAGATGGCTGTCCAGAGTCACCATCACTGGAAGTATTCAAAAAACATGTGGACGTGGCACTTCAGGACATGGTTTAGTGGGCACGGTGGTGTTGGGTTGATGGCTGAACTTGATGATCTTAAAGGTCTTTTCCAACCTTAACGATTCTGTGTTCTTCTACCTTTTCTTTTCTATGTTCCCAGTTATACCTGTAATGAAGACAGAGTCATGACTTTCAGGAAATCACGTAAATTATTTCTTGTGCAGCTGAATTCAGACAGCCTGTTGTTGCTGGGTTAGATGCAAAGTATAAAATGTGCTAAAATGGTTCTTTTTTTCCGACAACACATAGTCACAGAATCACATCATTAAGGTTAGAAAAGACCTTTAAGATCATCAAGTCCAACCATCAACCCAACACCACAATGCCCACTAAATATGATGTTTCATAGCCTAGGGATACATAAATTGTGGAAAAACTTGACCACAGAGTAACAGGAAAATTTAATACTAATAACCTTTAATACCCATTGTGTCACCTTTTTCTTTCTTATTAGCATCTAAGAGCTTTGGCACAAGCTATTTTTTTCAAGAAGAGGTATGATATCTCTAGAGAGAATATATGTACACAGATATACACATATATGCACTCAAGAATCCAATCAAAAGTAATCATATCAATGTCTAATTCAAGCCTATAGCCTATACCCATTAAAATGAAACAATATTGCATGTCAGTTACAACTGGCAATACTTACACATTTTTTTGTTGCATTGCATTGCTTATATGGTATTTTTTCTGGAGTTTTCACAGCACTACATGTTACTATTACAGGGAAATATTTCTGAGACCTGAAGAAGTAATTGAATTGATTTGGATTTCAATAGAAAAATTTAAAAATATTTTAAATTAAGCAAGTTTTACAAGCTGGATGCAGCCATGATCTTCTGTGCTTCACAAGGTAGAGGTGCTAGAAAAGAAGGAAAACACAAAATGAAATGCAGTCTAGCTAGAAAGCATGGGTGAAATGAAGGGCTTTCCTCAAGCTAATGGTCTTTCAGAGCATATCCATTTGTGTGCTGGCACAATCAAAACCTGACCTGTCAAGTCATTAACTTTCATTGCTGTGCCATCAATACATTCATAGGTGCTTCTTGACTCAATGTTATAGTGGCTGAGAGAGGGAAAACTGCTGTATGCCTCTTCAGCCAGGCTCTCTCCTTTGCCAAGTATATTTGTGCTGGTTTGGGTTGCTCACTCCACTGAATATATTTGCCCAGTCAGGACTGTCCTACAGGCCCTGATGTTATTGGGAGGGAAAGAAAGTAAGCAAAGGGTACCCAAAGAAGCACTGGGTCTTATTTACTGAGACCATGGCATCACATTTTTTTACTCAGGTCTTACTGGAGCTCCTGAAAACCTGTACTTCAAAGACCACACCACCTCAGGGTTTAATAGAATGAAATTTTACTTTCCTTTCTTTCTGCTTTGGATAAGGTATTTTGGAAGTTGACCAACTATTAAAGGTCAGTGGTGAATCTTTTAAATATTACAGCTTAAACTAATAAATTAGTAATATAAACCACATAAAAAAAAAGCCACCTCTGTCTTCAATTGTCATATTGTAATCACAACTCCTAAGATCATTTCTGTTACATGGCATAATAAGATCATTAGGTGATTTCTTAGGTTTCTGTGATTATTCAGCTCAAGATAGAGCAGCTGTTATAACATAGCTTCATGCTGAGATTAATCTGCTTCTTACTATACACCCTTTACTGTATGGACAAAAGATGCTGATAGCCCAAATAACAGGTGTAAAATCAGTGGATTTCTTTTTGGCTGATAGTCAAGCATGCCAGACTCTGGAATCACCGTTTGTTAACTATAAAGTGTCTGTATTCGAGTATCTTTTTTCAAGATGCTGCATTTCACTACATAGTCATTTTTTTTTTCTGTATTCTAAAGCAAAGCAACAACAGGGGAGTTTATGAGTTAGAATCATAGGGTGGTTTTGGTTGGAAGGAACCTTTAAAAATCCTTTAGTCCAACTCCCCTGCCATGGGCAGGGACATCTTTCACTCAATCAGGCTGTGAAACCTGACCTTGGAGACTACCAGTAATAGGGCACCCACAACATCTCTGGGTAATCAGTTGCAGTGTCTCACCACCCTCATTGTAGAAAATATCTTCCTTATGTGCAGTCTAAATCTACCCTCTTTCAGTTTAAAACCATTGCTTCCTTGTCCTGTTGCTACAGGGCTTGGTAAAATGTCTCTTTCCATTTTCTTGTAAGGCTCCTTCAGATATTGAATGGCCACAATAAAGTCCCCCAGAGCCTTCTCTTCTCCAGCCTGAACAACCCCAACTCTCTCAGCCTATCCTCAGAGGAAAGGTGTTCCATCCCTTGGATCATTTTTGTGGCCCTCCTCTGGACCCGCTCCAACAGGTCCATGTCCTTCCTGTGCTGAGGGCTCCAGAGCTGGAGGCAGGACTCCAGGTGGGGTCCCACCAGAACAGAGTAGAGGGGTAGACTCACCTCCCTGACCTGCTGGTCAGTTTTCTTTTGATGCAGCCCAGCATACAGTTGGCTCTCTGGGCTGCAAGTGCACATTGCCAGCTCATGTCCAATTTTTCACCCACCTCTATGCTAAAGTCCTTCTCGGCAGGGCTGCTCTCAATTCATTCATCCCCCATTCTGTACTGATATTGGGGATTACCCTGACCCTGGTGTAGGGCCTTGCACTTGGCCTTGTTGAACCTCAGGAGGTTTACATGGGCCCATTCCTCAAGCCTGCCAAGGTTCCTCCAGATGACATCCCTTCCCTCAAGCGGATCAACTGCAAGACTCAGCTCCTTGATGCCATTTTATCTTACGTTACAGAAGGCCTGAATTTCACCCCAGACGGAGATCTGTGGCCGTTTTAGAGGGCCAGAATAAAAAAAAAAGTCACATCTAGACAGAATTGCAAGGGGTCAGCTATACATTTTCTAACTATTCTTGACAGGCGTCTGAAATTTATGTGCCCCACCTCCCCACAGGGAAATCATTGCTATGGCTCAGTTTGTCTATCTAGACTGTAGGCTCTTTAAGGCAGGAATACATCCTACCACATGTCAAGAGATTGACCAGGCTAACTCTGAGAGGTGGTGAATCTCTAATCCCAGGACTTTTGCATGGGAAAACAGAGTTCACACAGTCTCTCCAAGCACTGACTGCAGAACCCCACCAGAGTCAAAGCTGCTGGGGCTTCATCAGCTCATGAATCAAGAGGGTGCTAAATAAAACACCATGAGGCCCTAATCTGGCTTTGGGCCTGTATGTGCTCCTTTAGTACAAATTTAAAAAAAAACAATGTAGCATGTAGGCAGAAGCATGGACTGGGCTTTTTTCCTAAAGCTTATTTCTGTGGTTTAGAAACACTATTCCTAAAACAGTATCATGGGAAAAGAAGCGCCATATCTCCCTTCACCCCTTGCACTCCAACACTGCAGATAAACACTTAAAACACTCATCTGAAAAATAAACCCATTATTAAATATCACATTGCTGTTAAGTGAGGGCTAACATTTGACAGAACATTTTGCTAAAATGCAATCTTAGGTTCAATCCAAATGTTGAAACAGTTTTTTCAAAGGTACTCTTAGTGTTTTTTTAATTTGAAACACTTTATTTTACCACTCTTAAGTATTACCAAACAATAAAAATCTTTCACCAAAAATCATAGAAACAAATGTCACAGACATCTTTGAAACTGCAGATCAGCTTAAGGTAGGAGAAAATCAGAAATTCAAGATTGTGTGAGTTTTATTCTAACTTAGAGTTCAGAGTTCATATTTAAAAAGCAGAATGACCTGGAGTCCTAATTTTTTTGTTCCTCCTGGCTCAGAGAAGTTAAGTCAAAACATGTTTGTTAATGTCTTGCTCTCACGGTTACACGGAATCTGTCTATGAAGAACACATGACATTTTTATTTGTCACTGTGCAAACAGGCATGATGTATAAATACTGTTTATAGACAAAGAGCCTGCAGCCTGCCTTCAGTGTTAGTGTGAGGATATAGTTTGCATTGCGGCTGTCTCAGAAGTGGGTTTGCAGTGACCTCTGTAGGACAGACCTGAGACGGGGTCCATTCATGCTCCAGACTCACTTCTGGGAAGTCACAATCATGCTGGACACAACTACAGATTCTCCAGCCTAATCACCGTGCAGATCTTCTGCCTACCCATACCAGGATAAGAAACGTCTGACCTTCAGCCCATGATACGCTGCGTGTCTGACAACTCTGCTATGGCAGTGTGGTAGAGACCTCCCCACTGGTCCCTGGAGCCTTTAGATATGTAAGTACCACTTGTGACTACACTAAGGTTTCTGAAGAATAATTTCTGTAAAACCACCTGTTTTGCTAGGGTTTACAGCATGCAGATATCCCCTGGTAACCAGGCCCTGGCTCAGCCATCACAGGGAGATACAACCACTAACATTCAATTCAGTCTGTCTGTTGGGATTATTTCTTCAGTAACTGTGCTGCAAGACAGGGACGGTTTGTGCAGGGTAAAGAATATTTTGCTCTCTGGCTTCTTGAGCTTTTTAACAGAGCAACAGTGTCTACCAGTTCCTTCATGTAAAAGTCAGTGGGGAGAAAGCAAAGGTGAAAACATTGAGTTATGACTCCACAGACTTCCAATCCCAGTCCCAGCTGCTAAACTAAAGAGAAAAATCAATTCCAATGTCTGTTCTTAGGCAAAATCTCTTTGACTAGTTCAGAATTTGTGCTCCTTTCAGATCCAGACAAGCTGCGGTCAGTGATTATTTTTCAGGACTACCCT
>NW_010544114.1:0-1209 GCF_000687285.1 Phaethon lepturus | reverse complement strand
TTTTCGAGGCCTCCCTTATGCAGAAGAACAAGCCTTAGGGCCCATCATCTGGGAAACAGCATTGCAGCCAAGAAGCCCATCCAGATTCTTGGCAGTACTCGCAAGAGCACAGACAGCAGATCCAGGGAAGTTATCCCGCCCTGCTATTGACTGAGCACTTGTGAAGTGGCTCTGAATTGCTGGGTTCAGTTTTGTATCCAAACAATATAGGAAAGACATGGATACACTGGAGTGAGTTCATCAGAGGCCCCTCAGCCCTCTCTCAACTTGGAAAAGGGATGGGAGATTTGGGGACATCTGTTGCTTCTTCAACTTCAGAGAACCATAGAACAGTTTGGGTTGGAAGGGACCCTTAAAGCTCATGTAGTCCAAAACCCCTTCAGTGAGCAGGGACATCTTCAACTAGACCAGGTTACTCAGAGCCCCATCCAACCTGACCTTGAAGGTTTCAAGGAATGGGGCATTTATAACCTCTCTGGGCAAAATGTGCCAGCGTTTCACCACCCTCACTGGAAAAATTTCTAGTCTAATAATAGCCTAAAAATTATTCTAGTCTAAAAAATATCTAGTATACATCTACACTCTTGTAGTTTAAAACCATTACCGCTCATCCTATTGCTACAAGCCCTGCTAAAAAGTCTGTCCCCATCTTTCTTATAAGGCCCCTTTAAGCACTGGAAGTCTGCAATAAGGTCTCCCCGGAGCCTTCTCTTCTCCAGCCTGAACAACCCCAACTCTCTCAGCCTGTCCTCATAGGAGAGGTGTTCCATCCCTTGGATCATTTTTGGAGCCCTCCTCTGGACCTGCTCCAACAGGTCCATGTCCTTCCTGTGCCGAGGGCTCCAGAGCTCGACACAGTACTCCAGGTGGAGTCTTCCCAGAGCGGAGTAGTGGGGCAGAATCACCTCCCTGAACCTGCTGGCCACAATTCTTTGCATGCAGCCCAGGATATGGTGGGCCTCCTGGGCTGTGAGCACACATTGCCAGCTCGTGTCCAGCTTTTCATCCATCAGTACCCTCAAGTCTTTCTTGGCAAGGCTGCTCTCAAATCCTTCATCCCCCAGCCTGTACTGATACCAAGCATTGCCCTGACCCAGGTGCAGGACCCTGCACTTGGCCTTGTTAAACCTCATGAGGTTCACATGGGCCTGTTCCTCAAGCTTATCCAGGTCCCTCTAGATGACATCCCATCCCTCAGGCATGTCAACT
>NW_010544113.1:0-41582 GCF_000687285.1 Phaethon lepturus | reverse complement strand
TCTGGTTTTCCCAGGAGTTGCCGTCTCCGGTGCAGCTCCTGTTGCTTTCAAGCGAGGTAGCGGGTGCTCGGCACTCAGCCCTGTGGGATACCCAGATTTAGGAGGCATTTTGAAAAATGTTAGTTCAGGTGTCTGTACCCTATACTGTCATCTTCGTGTTAATTGTTTGGGGTAGTATTAGAGTTTCAGGGTGGCGAGTGAGAGGAGCGCAGGCTGGAAGGGAGAAAGGAACAGGGCAGTCTGTGGGGCATTTTTTTGGCTTTGCTTTTCCTGTTACAGCAGCATGTCCTCTCATGGAAGCCTGCAGGCGCCTGTCCGCCCTCATATTTTTACAAGATTTATGATGCCATTCAATCGCACTTTTAGAAGTGCAGCAAGTTAGCACCAAGTGTACAGCTCTGGAGCAAAATCCTGACTCCAAAGAACTGTGGGCTCCAGGGAGGTTTTGGAGCTAGAGCTCTACTTTGGTGCATGCCTTCTCTTTAATTAAAAAGAGCATGAAAGAAAACGTGGCAGCTGCTGGCTGGCCTTGGCTCTCATGGGCCCCCCAGGGACCCACATCATTGGTGTATGTGCCATTTTCCTTTCTTTGGGGTGAAGGTAGTTCCCGTGCAGGGCTGGGGTTGGTCCTGACCCCTGCGCTAGCGATAGCAACGGAAAGGGTGAGTGCAGCAGGCTTCCCCGCTCGCTGGAGCGGCCACTGTTTTGAAAACTGCGTAGCTGTGCCTGCACAGCCACAAGCTCAAGCTAATGAAATGTCAGTGAAAATGGTTTGCTAAATGAAGCTGGTTCTGGTGGGAAACTTGTTTCCATACATTTGGGAACCTAAAATTTTGAGGGAGGTGGAAGGGGATGTTGAAGGGCAGAGTTGAGAGGTCTTCAGTGTGGCCATGGCAATTTAAATCTGATTGCCATGAGCAGCATTCGTCTCATCATTAAGATGGGCTCTGTATTTTTAGTGTTAGGTTTCTAACTAGGTCACTTGATTTGAAGGTCCTACAGCCCCTCAGGACCTTCATGCATTTACCATGTGAATTATTATTAATTTCTGTGGAAGGAATAAAATGCTGTTACCTGTAAAGCACAGTGTAATCCTGTAATCACTCTAATGGGAGTTTTGACTGGAACTTTTTAAAATAGGTCTGATGCTAAACATCTCTGGCAAAAGTTTGCTGAGGAGGTGAATGTATTTACAGTGGCAAAACAGTGTGTGTATATCCTCTTTCAAATTTCCTTCTGAAGTACTAGGCTGAAATGAGGCAGAAAAATCTGGGTTTATGGAAAACTAAATAATTGGTTCAATTTGCACTGTTATTCAATTTCACGTTTCCTAATCCTGCCAGTCATGATTTTTTAAAATGTCTTTTCGAGGGACTTTTTAAGTTTCAGGGGGGTAAATGAGGCATAGGGAGGTCTGCAGCCTCAGGAAGGGTCAGACGTTTAGCCCAGAGCCTGCTTTTAAAGCTCTGCCATTCCACTTCTGGTCCCTTGTAGACAAGGGATTTAGTGCCATGCGCTCTCTCCTTCCCCTTGCTCCTTTTCTCTCGGTTTTGCTGTGTCTCTTTCTATGGCTGCATGAACTGGAAGGGAGAGAATAGCAGAGAGCTCAATGATAGGGAAGATATTTTTAGTCAGAATGAAAGTTTAAGTGCTGGAAAGAAAAGACACAGTGGAAAAAGCTCTGTGAATACCTAACTTGGTCCAGCATGAACTGCTGCCTCTTTTGGTCATGAAGATCTGCTCCTATTCATGTTACCTCTGCTGATGAAAGCTGTGACTTTTGATTATTTTTCCAGTCGTGGGTGAAAACTTGCAAAATGTGTACTTTATACACACACACACACACATATATATATATTTGCGGGGGGTTTATACATGTGGGAGAGAATCAATGTGTTCTGAAACTCTGATTCCTCCTTTCTGGCTTTTTAATAAATGTTGATTAAACCTTATACTTTCTGTGGTATTGATTCCCCGTGTTCCCAGGATATTGGCTTCGTGGCAAATAATTTTTAGGTTTGTGGATTTTTTTTTTAATCTTATTTTTTTTAAAATTCCCATTGAAGGGTGTGTTACTGTGCACTACTGTCCCTTCTTGGAATGGATATTAGAGCTGAAATGGCATTGTTTCTTCAATCTGCTGCTGCTTCGATTTTCTTCCTCATTTGTCTGAAGCTGCCAGGAAGGGGAGGAAAACAAAAAAAGGTGTGGCAAGATTGCTGTTAATATTTCTTTACTTCCCAGCTGTAGATGCACACTTAAAATAGCATGCCTCATAGAATAGTTTGGGCTGGAAGGGACCTTTAAAGGTCATCTAGTCCAACCCCCCTGCAATGAACGGGAACATCTTCAACTAGACCAGGTTGCTCAGAGCCCTGTTCCACCTGACCTGGAGTGTTTCCAAGGATGGGGCATCTACCACCTCTCTGGGCAACCTGTTCCAGCCTGTTCTCATCCTGTACTTCCTTTGATCTCCTATGACTGATTTAAAATGCAGCTTCCCAGCAAGTACAAGGTGGTTTTACTTTCATTTGCAACTCTCCTTCTCCAAGTTTCTAGTCCCAACTTTGAGAGAAAGTAAGAAAGAGAAAATAAATAAATCATCCTGGCTGAACATGGGGCGAATTTGCCTTCAGCTGTTCTTGACAATAGGTTTGGAATGACTGATTTATGTCAGGGAAAAAAAAAAGTTTTTTTTCCCCTCCATTTAATTGGATTTTATATTTGATATTTTTTTTTTCTCTTTTTCCTTGACTTTTCTTTTTTCATTGCAAGCCTCTTCTTAGGGAATCTTTCCCATCTCTTGTCACATTTTATTATTTACACAGAAACTTAGCTGCATGTGCAATGGGGAATGTGCTCCCGTAACCTGTGGTTTTCCAGATTTTGAATTCAATTTATTCTTCTGGATTTCAGTGAAACAAGAATTCCTAGTTTTTAACTGCACTTTAATCCAGCAGCTGGTTCCAGCTAGAGATCTGTAATCAAGGCTTACTTTAAAGAACAATATGAAACATAACAAAAATGTGAAGTGGACATCAGTTCTGTTTAATGTATGTGTGTTCCTTTTTGTTTTGCTTTCAATCCGACAACTTTGTCTTTATTTCCTGTCGTGTTTTGAATTCCTGAAACAGAACAAAGTGATTACATACAATTGGAAGTAGCTGTACCTAAGCTAATCTTATTCTTGGAGGTGAAGGATGCCAGTTCCAGCTCCTGAGATATGGAAGGGGAGCCTTCTGAGCTCTAGGTGCCCTCAGGCTGGTAGCACAGCTCTGCTTGCCTGTTTCCTCATCTGTAGATGGGGTCTAATGCTCCTTGCCTTTCCTAACTTTGTTTCCCAGCTCATGAAACGCTTGTCAGGCATGATTTCTTGTTGCTCAAAGGTAATGATTTACTATAGCCTCCTGTGAAATGCAGAATGCTTTCCTTTCATGCTGTTGCTGAGGGCTGAATTGGCATCTCAGAAGTGATGGCATGTCCCGCAGTATTCCCCAACACCCACCTGAAAATGGCTCATGGATGCTTTACGGAATGAAGCATCTGGGCCCTCCAGGCGCTCTCTCCTGCTTTCAAGACCAGTTTCATGAGAATAACTTTTCTAGGCAGTGGTGATTGGAAAAGGTGATGCAGATTTGTGTGCTCTGAGTTTTAGTATGGTGGCGAAAATAGGACAACATGGGAGGGCACAGTCCCCAACAACTGCAAGAATGCCTGAAGCTTTGAGCTTTTTCTCATCAGCTTTCTCTTTGGCTTACCTTAGGGCTGGGCTTCAACATTGTTGGTGGGACAGATCAGCAGTACATTTCCAATGACAGCAGCATCTATGTCAGCCGGATCAAAAAGGATGGGGCAGCTTACCTTGATGGCCGATTACAAGAAGGAGATAAAATTTTAGCGGTAAGACCTTTTTTCTGTTACCCCGTGTGTTCTTGAAATGCTGTGATCAGTGATGTGATATGAGATGCAGGTTTGCCATCACAGTGCACAGAGAGGAAGGATGTGATGAATGCAATCAGACGATGCTGGGCAAACTCCGTGGAGGCGCTATCTTGGGGGCCTGGGGAGAGCTTTGAGCATTAGGGACATGAGTGCCTCTACACATGGGCCCATCTCTTCTGCCTTCTTGATTTGTCTCAGCAGCACTCCTTGGTGCTGCATTTGTATTTCCTCTGTGACTTGCCTCCCTAAGGTTTTAGAATCCGTCAGCCCTTTCCTTGCTCAAAATGGATCGTCATTTACACGTGTAAATAAAGGTCTTCCACCTTTAAGCTCCTGTTTTTTGACTGGTAGTCCATGTTTACTGACCTTTTTGCTCAGGGGGATTTTTAGGCTATAAAACTTCTAGGCCCTAAACCTCTTAATTTCATCTCATCAGGAACAATAGAGGATGTTTCTCCTTTTAGAAAAATGTTTTAAAGTGACTGAGGTTCAGTCCTGCCCGTTCTTCAGATAGTTGGCAGTCATACAAGACAATATGCTTTACAAAGTAATGAGTGAAGAAGTAGCCTCTTCTAGTGTGATACATGATCTTTTAATGCTCCTTAATTTTATTTTATATTTGATTATTAAATTCTACATTTAATCTCTTTATCCTCTATAGAGTGCCTTGCAGTAGTTGGAGCCTATTATTGGTCCAGAAAATAATATTAAGTTAAACGGAGAACATTGTTCTATCTTTTCTTGACAGTTTAATATTTATGTACTTGTGTTTAGGGAGTCTAAATATCAAGAGAAGGGAAGCACTGGATATGACCTCAGGGGATACAACTGGGGTAATGGGGATGAAAAAAAATATAGGATGAATATCATCAGTTAGTGAATGAAATCAAGTAAGTGATAAAACATTCTGCCATGAGATATTATTTTAAACTAAGAAAAATCCTAACACATTCAAGTGGATGCCAACATAGAATCACAGAATCATAGAATAGTTTGGGTTGGAAGGGACCTTCAAAAGTCACCTAGTCCAATTGCCCTACAATGAGCAGGGACATCTTCAACTACGTCAGGTTGCTCAGGGCCCTGACCAACCTGACCTGGAGTGTTTCCAGGGATGGGGCATCTACCACCTCTCTGGGCAAGCTGTGCCAGGGTTTCACCACCCTCATGGTTGTGAAAAAATTCTTCCCTACATCTAGTTGAAATCTGCCTCATGACCCCTTGTCCTATCACAACAGGCCCTGCTTAAAAAGTCTGTCCCCGTCTTTCTTATAAGCCCCCATTAAGTACTGGAAGTCTGCAGTAAGGTCTTCCTGGAGCCTTCTCTTCTCCAGGCTGAACAATGCCAGCTCTCTCAGCCTGTCCTCATAGGAGAGGTGTTCCATCCCTCTGATCATTTTTGTGGCCCTCCTTTGGACCCTCTCCAACAGGTCCATGTCTTTCCTGGGCTGAGCGCTCCAGAGCTGGAGGCAGTGCTCCAGGTGGGGTTTCACCAGAGCAGAGTAGAGGGGCAGAATCACCTCCCTTGACCTGCTGGTCACACTTCTTTGGATGCAGCCTGGGATATGGTTGGCCTTCTGGGCTGTGAGTGCATATTGCAGGCTGATGTCCAGCTTTTCATGCTCCAGTACCCCCAAGTCCTCCTGGGCAGGGCTGCTCTTGATCCTTTAATCCCCGGGGGTTGCCCCAACCCAGGTGCAGGACCCTGCCCTTGGCCTTGTTGAACGTCATGAGGTTCACATGGGCCTGTTCCTCGCGCTTGTCCAGGTCCCTCTGGATGGCATCCCATCCCTCAGGCAGGGTGTTGACCGCACTACTCAGATTGGTGTCTTCTGCAAACTTGCTGATGGTGCACTCGATTCCACTGTCTATGTTATTGATGAAGATATTAAACAGTATTGGTCCCAATAGGGACCCCTGAGGGACACCACTCATCACTGATCTCCATCTGGACATTGCGCCATTGACCACTACCCTCTGGATGCAACCATCTAACCAATTCCTCATCAACCCATCAAATTTGTATCTCTCCAATGTAGAGAGAAGGATGTTGTGGGGCACCATGTCAAAGACCTTACAGAAGTCGAGATAGACAACATTGGTAGCTCTTCCCTTGTCCACTGATGTGGTCACTCCATCACAGAAGGCCACTAGGTTGGTCAGGCAGGACTTGCCATTGGTGAAGCCACGCTGGCTGTCTCGAATCACATCCCTGTCCTCCATGTGCCTTAGCATAGCTTCTAGGAGTGTCTGTTCCATGATCTTCCCAGGCATAGAGGTAAGGCTGACAGGTCAGTAGTTCCCAGGTCGTCCTTGCTACTCTTTTTAAAAATGGACTTCCCCGGACTGCCAGCACTTTTCAAATATCATGGAGAGTGGCTTGGCAACTACATCAGCCAATTCCCTCAGGACTCTGGGACGCACCTCATCAGGTCCCATGGACTTGTGCATGTTCAGGTTCCTCAGGTGGTCTCAAACTTGATCTTCTCTTACAGTGGGAGGAACTTTGCTCCTCCAGTCCCCGTCTTGTAGACCGTCCCCTTGAGAGGTATGGGAAGAGACACTGCCAAAGAAGTCATAGAATACCTCAGCCTTCTCATCCGTTGTTACCAGTTTGTCAATCTTGCTCATCAAGGGGGGTACGCTTTCTTTGACCTTCCTTTTCTGGCTCACATACTTACAGAAGCCCTTATTCTTTGCATCCCTTGCCAAGTTCAGCTCCAGCCGTGCCTTGGCCTTCCTGACCTCATCCCTACACAACCAGGCAGTGTCCTTGTACTCACCCCAGGATACCTGTCCCTGCTTCCACTACCTGTGCATTTCCTTCTTGCCCTTTAGTTTTTCCCATCAGGTCTCAACTCATCCATGCCTGTCTCTTGCCTTCCTTTCCTGATCTCTTACACCTGGTGATTGAGCTCTTGCGCTCTATGGAAAGCATCCTTAAAGATCTGCCAGCTCTGTTCTGTTCCCTTGTCCCTGTGAGCAGTTTCCCAGGGGGTCCTATTGACTAACTCCCTGAAGAGCTGGAAGTTTACTTTCCTAAAATTCAGGGTCCTGACTTTACTCTTCGCCTGCCCCATATACCTCAGGACTGTGAACTCCATCAGTGCATGATCACTGCAGCCCAGGCTGCCTCCAATTCTGACGTCACCAATTAGCTCACTTGTGTTGGTGAGCAACAGGTCCAGTATGGCATCCCCTGTGGTAGGGCTGTCTATTACCTGACTTAACAAGTTATCCTCCATGCACTCCAGGAGTCTCCTGGATTGCCTACAGCTCACCGTGCTGCTTTCCCAGCAGATGTCAGGGTGGTTGAAGTCCCTCAGCAGAACGAGAGCCTGTGAGCGCGATGCCTCCTGTAGCTGGAATGAGAAGGCTTCATCAGTAGACTCCCCTTGGTCGCATAGCCTGTTATAGACACCAACCACAGGGTTCCCTTTGTTGCCTCGGCCCCTGATTCTTACCCATAAGCTTTCAACGTGCTTGTGGCTATTCCTCAGAGACAGATCTTCACACTCCATCCATTTCTTGATGTTGAGGGCAATGCCTCCACCCTTCCTTCGAGTATGTGTGTAAGTAATTTTTGTGTTTTGTTTTGTTGCATTAATATACTTTTAAATGTATGTTTGCAACACTTTTTCAAACAGAAAGGTTTCAAAGGCAGGCCAGTAGATGGAACAATGTGGGAAAGACTCATAATAATTTTGCTGTAGCTGCTGTTTTATTTTCATTAGCTGTCAGAATTACACCTTTGATTTACTTCCAGTAAAGCAACAGCATAAGAAGCTGCTATTGACACAACTGTCATCTTATATTCTAATCTTGCTTCTAGGTATTTTTTTTCAGTACCTCTGTGTTTTGGCTTGGAGTTTCTCATGTTATCTCTCAACATATAAAAATATATCTATAATATGGATGGATGAATATGGATCTTACTCATTATAATATCATGCCCCAAATGCAGAATTTAGTGAAAGAGCAAGATTTTTATCTCCTATCCTTCCCAGAGTTAGCCTGCATCATTAAAAATTTACTTTTTGCCCTTCAGCAACTGGTTCTCCTTTTCCTTTTTTGCTAGGTCAATGGCAGAGACTTGAAGGATTTGCGGCACAAGGATGCTGTGGAACTGTTCAGGAATGCAGGCTATGATGTGTCTCTGAAAATTCAGCGCAGGGTATGTTTTACCTGTTTCTTAGGGTTATCTCTGGCTCAGTTTAGACTGGTTTCTATGATTGATAGCTCTTTCTTTCGTGAGGCAGTGTCCTGGTTTCAGACAGGATAGAGTTAATTTTCTCCATAAAAGCTAGTGTGAGGCTGTGTTTTGGATTTGGGATGAGAAAATGTTGATAACGTGCTGATGTTTTCAGTTGTTTCGAAGTAGTCAAGGACAGCCCAGCTTCTCGTGCTGGCCTGCTAGCAAGAAGGCTGAGGGTGCACAGGAAGCTGGGAGGGGACACAGCCAGGACAGCTGAACCAAGCTGACCAAACAGATATTCCATACCACATGGCGTCATGCTCAGTATATAAAGCTGGGACGGAGAAGAAGGAAGGGGCGGAGGGACGTTTGAAGTTACAGTGTCTGTCTTCCCAAGAAACCTCAAACGTGATGGAGCCCTGCTTCCCTGGAGATGGCTGAACACTTGCCTGCCCATGGGGATTAGTGAATTAATTTCCCGTTTTGCTTTGCTTGTGTGTGTGGCTTTTGCTTTACCTATTAAACTGTCTTTATCTCAAAGCATGAATTTCCTCACTTTTACTCTTCTGATTCTCTCCCCTGTCCCACCGTGGGGGAGTGAACGAGCGGCTGCGTGGTGCTTGGTTGCCGGCTGGACAAGCCAGCACAAGAAGCTGGACAGTCCTTGACTACTTAGCAACAGCTGAAAACATCAGCATGTTATCAACATTTTCTCATCCCAAATCCAAAACATAGCCTCACTCTAGCTTCTATGAAGAAAATTAACTCTATCCTGGCTGAAACCAGGACAGGCAGAAAAATACCGTGTCCACGTGCTCAGTGTGAATTATGCATATAAAGATTTTGTTTGAACTATGGCCTTTTCTAGTTGACCACAGCTGTAATCATCCATGCATTACTTGTTTGTAACAGTATCAGTGAAGAGATGAGTCTGGAGAAGTCCTTAGGTCTTTGTTTTGCCAGAGTATGGTGTTTTCTCACAAATCTCCTTTCTCAGAGGCAAATGTTTGTCTGTGAAGACAGAATCTCAAGTTCTCCAGTTTTGTTTCAGAGACCAAAATCTTACCGGAGACAAAACTCCCCTGTTGTTTAGAGGTTATCTGAATGTTGTGTTAGTGTTGAGATGTCTGTGCAGCCCAACATAAAGGAACAAATGTGGGCTGCTATAGTTTAAATATACTGGCACCATTTTGGATGTAGAAAGAGAGGAATCCTTAATCCACTGTTGTAATTTGAACATCCCTGGCTAGCATTGAAGCTGATGAAGAAAATACTGATCAGCCTGAAGCATGCTGGTAGGGAGAGGTGGGTTGAGGCCCCTTTTCTACTCCCTTAGTAAAGGAGTAAAACTTCTGGCAGGTAAGAAAACCAGAGAGAATTAGTGATGCCTTTTTCCTGGTAAAGACATCAGGAAATGGTGTGGTGGGAAGTACATCGAGGTGTGACTGGGTATGTGTGTGTCATTGCTTCTGCTGTATGAGATGTACCCTGCTCCATCTTTAGAGTCCTAGTTTACAAAGTGGCAGAGAAACCTGAGGGTGCCTGGTAGTGACTGGGTACCCTGCAGTAAAGCTCAGTCCATCCAAAGCTGCTGTAACCCTCCCATGTGTGGAGTGTAGAGGTACCTGGGGAAACCATCTTGCACATTCTTACAGAACCACCTGGTCCTGACACAGAACTGGGGGCTCTCCTGTGATGGGCTCTGACACAAATACTTTTTTTTTCCTTGTAGTTGCAGCCACAAAATGGCCCTGTGGGTCATCGAGGTGATGGAGAATCAGGTGGGCTTCCTCTAGCAGCCATTCTTGTGCCAGGCCTCGCGCTTGCTGCAGCAGCGGTCTGGATCTTGCTGAGGTATCGACAGCGGATGTGAAGAGTTCACGTTTTGGATATCACTGCGTATTTTACACAACTATGATATAATTTAAAGATAGAGAATCAACGATCTTATTACAGACTGATGTCAAAAAGGATCATTGCCCTATCATAAAGCTGCTGCTGATGTTCTTTATATATTGATTTTGTTTGCAGGTTGGATGGAAGCAGAGAAAAAGGGGAAGGGAGATGACTGTGTTCATGTATAGATAGCTGTTTTTTTGATTAATCTGAGGAGGTTTTGCTATCCCTTTCTATTTTGCACCACGAACTTTGAAACATACTCATCTATTCCATGTTTTAAAATGTGACTTTTGGTTAAAAGGAGTCGGGGTTGGGGTAGTTTTAAATCAAAAACACTTACTAGAGGCTTTGCCTTGTTTCCACGGAATTCTTCTTGAAACTAATGATCCCTGTCTGAACCATGAATAAAGAGAAGCAATGTGGAGGGTATATTATTTTTTCCATTACATTTTTTTGGTTGTTGCTCAATAAATGCCTTAAGAAAAATGTATAAAATCTAATCTGTGGTTTCACAGGTAAAATCATCAGCGTAGCTGCTGATTTAACAGTAATATGTAGTATTGGTGAGGTATTCTACCAGTTCTGGAAAGATAGAAGATAGCGTGTTGCTAGAGAAAGACTTTGTCAGAATGACTGCTCATTCTTGGGTCAGAGTTGTAAGAGAAAGCTTTCCGCAAAATGCTAGCATGCTGGAGAGAGGCAAGCAGACAACTGAATCAGAAGGATATGCAGTGGCAAGTGATTTGGGCATGCTGAAGCTGCAGAAAAGTCTTCAAATTAGTAATGAAGCTATAGTCCCTCCATTCGTCAATGGGGTTGAAGTCTGCACCTCTCAGGTTAAAGGTCTGTTTTGGGTGTTATTTTTTGTGTGGGGAATACTTTAGGTAAAGTTTTCTGTAACAGCGAACTTGCTCTCTGCAGTCAGAAGATCTTATGATTGAAAGGAAGAAGCTGAGAGCAGGCTGGGATCATCCTGGTTATTGCTTGGTTTTGAAGACTGATGCAATGTTCAGGGGAGAGACTGGCAGATGTAAGCCAGGGTAAGGCTTAGCGAGTAAAACTGAAGGGAGAGACCCTTGGTCTGGAAAGCGTGTTGCTGAATTTATCTGCAGGTTCTCATCTCCTCACTGTGACTTGAATGGTTATAAATGCCTCAGCTGACATGAGCTCTATGGGGTAAGACATGTTTCTCTTGTCTCCAAGAAATCAATGTGTTTTGTTGTTTTTGTAAAAGAAAAGCAAAATGCATGGCCTGGTCTGTACGATGCCAAAAAAAAATCAGTACATATGCAATATATGTATTCAAACAAAGAAAAACTGGTGTTTCGGTGCTTTACTTATCTCTATTCTTTATTATTCTAGCAGGACATTGCAGATGTATTTGAAATAGTTGTGGGTTTGCTCAGGGCTGTGTTCCTGCTGTCTGCTGGAGATAGAAATGGTATGCTGTTATACATGACACTGCTAAATCACCACGGAGTTACAGAGCACTTAGACCACATGAAATTTTGCTTTGGCCTATAAACTGCTTTAGTGTAAGGGGAAGAGGAAACAGGAGGAATTTTTCCCAATGTTCTTAGGGGAGTTTGGGAACAGAGTTGATGTTTGGTAAACGTATATTGGTGTTGGATGGCCTGGGCCGATGCATGCAGTGACTTGCCTTGGCCCACAAACTAGTTATGCCTGACAGCGTAAGGGCTGCTGTTCAGACAGATCTTTGCAAGATGCAGCATGAACCAGTTTGCTTGTGACCTGCTCTGAATATTTGGCTGTGGTGTCCACGTGGAGCACACACATGTATTAAGATGGATGATTAGAAATTGAAGCCGTTGCATCCCAGCCATCAGAATAAAGATGCAGATAGTAAGAAAAAGGTCAGTCTGGGACAAATCACTTGTTAGCCCTTGGCTGAGTTGAGTTTCTGTGAGAGGGAGTATGTGGAACAGGGTAGAAGGATGAGGATTTGCAGAAGGGAGTGGTTAGTTTTACTCATTTCCCATTGCAGCAAGCAGAGAAAGTAAAGCCTTTTGGTTTTGTTTGTTTGGTTGGTTGTTGTTCTGTTTTTTTTTTTACCTTTCAGCTTTGGGATTTTAATACTGTTCAGACATGATTGCCATCTGTGTTGCAGGCCGTTTATTACAGGGGGAGGTTCCATCCAATGCCCAGGTAATTGATGTGTCTTACTGAGCGAGAAAAGGCCCATCTGGTGCATGCTTTTCTTTTGGATTTCTTTTCACAATTACTGAATAATTTTAATACCATAGCATTAACTCAGTGGCTTTTCCGGAAGTCCGAATAGTAGTTTTTACATAGAATTTAAACCTCCAGTCTAAGCCTCAGGAACATCTTTTTGTGTCTGCTGCTTTCAAACCAGTGGCTGAGTACCACCAAATAACCCTTTTCCAATCCCCAGCCCCTCTTGTCCCATTTATAGACAAGATCCTTGTGGAAAATACACCTCAACCCCAAACTCTCTTGTGACCTGTGGCTCATATTACTTTCTCGCAGCAACTGGACTGTCTCACTTAAACTTTGTGTGTTTTCCAATGTCTTTTCCACCATGTGGTTTCTGTAGCCCTGAGCTTAATCTTTACACTGAACACTGTGTATATACTTTCTGTCACTGCAGAAGAAGTGAATTAAAAAAAAAAAAATCTCTAATGAAGACTGCTTGTAAAGGCAAGTGATCAGAGAGAGTTTTAGCTTTTGTTACAACTTAAATCTCTGGGTTTTGAAAAAAAGATAGGTTGAAATCTTGTAGACAAACATAAAAAGCATCCTAACTGTAATTTATAAGTTTCTTGTTTTGTTTTGTTTTGTTAAGGATTCATTTGCCATTAATACTGAGGGCGGCTGAAACTTTCAGTGAGCCACCATTCCGCGAGCAAGTCGCGGGTGAGTCCTAGCTCTGTATTTTTATTTTATTGTAGGGGAGACCTTATCGCTCTCTACAGCTACCTGAAAGGGGGTTGTGGTGAGGTGGGTGTTGGTCTCTTCTCCCAAGTAACTAGCGATAGGACGAGAGGAAATGGCCTCAAGTTGCGCCAGGGGAGGTTTAGATTGGATATTAGGAAAAATTTCTTCACTGAGAGGGTGGTCAGGCATTGGAACAGGCTGCCCAGGGCGGTGGTGGAGTCACCGTCTCTGGAAGTGTTCAAAAAACGTGTGGATGTGGCGCTTCAGGACATGGTTTAGGGGACACAGTGGTGCCAGATTAATGGTTGGACTTGATGATCTTGAAGGTCCTTTCCAACCTTAGTGATTCTGTGATTCTTAAATCCTCATGTTTCTTTCCCATTCTTATCAGTTCCCCTAACCTTATTGTGAACTTATGGACCTGCTGAGGGCTGGATTTTTTGTTTAAAGACAAATCCATCTAGTTGGACTTCCTGTATATTCTAGGCATTTGTGTCTCCCCGAGTTTCCTGAATTGCATCTGCTAATAATATGTATTTGACTTAGGCATAATAGTGAGAAAGAGCAGCCAGACTTGATCTGAAGATAGGAAGATGCACTACTTCTGGCACTTTTTAATTAAAACAAACTAGAAAGGAGCGTGTGGGAGGGAAAGGTGCCATGCTTTCAGTTTGCCTTTAGGTTCCAACAACTGGTTTGTTAGGTTGTTCTGTGCTAGATTAAAGAGGTCTCTAATAACTGATAGTCCCTCCCTTTGAGGCGTTTTGTGTGTTGTAATTGCCTTACCTCGCACATTATTTTTAAGAAATGAAGCCAAGTGAGCCCTTGAAGATTGTCAGTGTAAGATACTTTCTCTCTTGGCGTAGTTTACGTGGCTTCCTGCACCCTTTCCAGTGTCTCTGTATTGCTTTGTAAAATGCAGGCACTCCAGCCACACTCCATGTCTCACTATGTAGCATGGTGGTGCCGTATACCAGAAGTTTTCCATATCATTTTTATCTGCAAATCCTTAAGATTTTTTTGGTGAAGGTGCAGACACCTGCAAAGCAAATTTAAGCCAACTCCTAAGAGCTGTCTTTTCTTAAATAATTTTTACAAATCTCTTAGAAGTAGTATACAGCTTTTCTCCTCTTCATTTGCTTTCTCAAGTGCCCTAAGGAATCTGTAAACCACAGAATAAACACTATTGCCACATGAGAGGTAGATTCTCTTAATTCCAGCTTGCAGATCAAAAGAGCAATCCCTTTTGGTCATAGTGTGACACTAGAAACGAATGTTAAGTCCCTGTATAGTCTGACTTCTAAATCCTTGTCCATACCCGATGTGACCTCCATGGTGGGGGTGAAGGTGTCTGACTTTGCATTTTGTTGAATGACTGCATTTCCTGTTTGTACTGGCTGTGCGCACCGACAGGCCCAGATTACTCTCTCTCTGCCTTGTTTGCTGTCTTTACCAGTCCGCTGTCTTGAGCAGTCTTGGTTTTGTCTTCTGCCAGATCATTGATGAAAATCTGAATGGAGTTTCAGTACAGTATTCAATACAGAGGCAACTTCCCCACATGATTATGATTTTTCAGTAGCTGTTGGTGTCTCCCGATTATTGGATTCTTTGTCTAACAGATACATTTTGATAGTATACAGCATTGATTTTTTTTTTTTTAAATACATGTATCAGCATGCTGCATAGTAGTAGTTTACATCTGAACGGTCAGTAAACTTCATCCGTTCTCATGCTGGCAGAAGCTGATACAAGGGTAATAATCAGATCAGGTGAGCTTTATGAGCCAGTCTTCCTTCCATCCTCTTTCCTAATTTATTGATGTGGGCTTTACCTATGGAAGTTGTTTTCCTCTACTTGGGTTGAAGGAAAGAGCAGATAAGTTACTAATGGGACAGTGTCCCACAGGATGGGGGCCCAAGGGAAGGGTTACATGGAGAAGTCTGAAGGAGGGCCTTGGCTATACCGTTGTTTTCAGGGGTTTCCTCATGACTAACTTTAGGCAGACTCATGCTGCATCCATGCTGCCATGCTTGGTACGTGTCCTCTCTGGAGCTCTGCTCTGTCTCTCGCCACATGCAGCTGAGGGGGACTCCAGGCCTTTCAAAGCTTCCTTGAAGAAGGATCCATGTGTGATGAGAATGTACACTGGTTTAAAGGGAGAGAAATGCTGTGCAGACTCAGAATGTCTTTCCTTGTCATATTTGAAAGCTTTTGTCCTTGCTGCTGCAGCTGTAACTGACTGCAGGCAAATGTCCCTGTAGTGAGCTGTGTATCTCCTACCTGGATGCCAAAACCAACTTTCCCAGGCTGGCGCTCTTCGTAAAGAAGAGTAGCTGTGCTAAGTATGCAGGGTAATTATTCAAAGTGGCATGTGAATGATTTGACATCATTCACCAAGCTTTCATGCTTGTGTTTGTGTCCAAGTCTTCCAGCTGTGTTTCCCTTTGGTGAACTTCTCTTCCTTGTCATCCCTCTTCACCACCTCTCAGCAGCCTAGCATTTGTGCCTGGCTTGCATTTTTTGCTGTGACACAAAAGGAATTGCCATAGAAAAATTGCTGCATTTGCTCTGCGTCAGCAGGTACTGATACTTTCCAATTCAACTGTGTCCTCCTAGTTGCCCTGAACTAGCTATTCGACTTGACCTTACTTATTCCTTTTCTCTTCCCTTTGGAAATGAATGTTGGCACTTAGTTTCTGCAACAGCCCTTGTTCTGGCTGGTTTGTCAGGTGTTGGAGGACAGATCACCAGAACACCAAGCACAAGCGTGTTCTCCTCTGAGGTAGTGGAGGCTGTACAGTTGGAGCAGTAAGAGGCTCTGATCAGCTCTGAAATGAGCCCACAGGAGCCCTAAGAGCTTCACTCTGATTATGTGGACACTAGAAGCTCTTGCTGAGTATCAGTGTTTTAAGCAGGATGGTCCAGTCTCTACAGCAGTAAGGGCTGGATTCCAGTTTTAGGAATGCCTCTGAAGACCTCTGTTGATGTCATGGCAACTCCCAGCTCCAGGCCTGCCCTTTTTGCCCTTACGATGTGTCTGTCTCACCTTTCCAAGTTCCCAATTGTGGTGGTGCTGGGAGAAAAGATGTTTCCAGTTGTTAGAGTGCGGCAGTGCACATTAGACTTGTACCCCATCTCCTGCTGTGGGCTGGATGGGCAGGATAGGCAGATCTTAGGACTCACCAGCCAGATGACTATGTATACACTACATGGGAAAGTGCAGGAGAAGTGCAGTTTATGCTAAGCATGTCGTTCTTTTGCTGGGACAGAGTATTTCCAGAGAAAGAAGAGAGAAAGAGAGAAAGTTTAGCAAAGGCAAGCAGAGTGTCAGGAAGACAGCTGTGCTTGTGCTTGAGAGCAGAGTTGTCTGTACATTGTGAGTAACAACATCTCTGGGAAAAGTTTTTTGGGGAGGCTTAGATTGAATGAGAAAAGAAGGGCTGAAGAAAACCTGTTTGTTCTTATTCATAGTGAGTGTGTGAGGGAACTGTGCTCCTAAAGAAAAGGTAATGAGATTTCAAAGAAATGATGGCTGAACCTGGTTCAGTGGGACTGCTTGGGTTGGGGAGGGCCAGGGCAGGGAAAGTCAGGGAACACAGCTGGGGCTAGCTGATTTCACCACAGTGTTTTCTGGGAATGGAGAAGTAGCAGTGTAAGGGATAAGCCGTGCTGTTTTTTCATCTTTGACGCAGCCACCTGGTTCAGCCAATTTAGTCTAACTAGTAATAAGCACTTGATGAACCATTAGAGCTACTCTGGATGTTAATAACATTCGTGCAAGTAGACTAGAAGCTCTGTTTCCCCAAATCACTTAAAATTTAGAGTTCATAGGTAGTTTTCAAGGTAGATTGCTGACATTAATTGAAGGACATCAAGCTGTTAAATGGGAAATAGTCCAAGTTAGATGGTTTTGTGGTTGTTTAACATTTATCAGTGCAGGAAAATGCTTGGGTTCTTAAAGATGTTTTTTAAACTTAGAATAATTGAGATACTAGCAATCTGGTGTTAAAAGTTGTTAGCACGGAGATTCCCAGGTGGAACTGGAGCTGTGTGAAAGAAATTACTTGTTAAACTGGTGAAATATTTGCTGTCTCACTTAAGTACAAAGGCTGTATAGGAGCCCAAATGCAACACATGAAATAGTGGGTTTACAGTTACCCCAATGGTCTTTTGCATTCATTGCTCCTCAGCGTGTTTTAGTAAACTTTTAAATCACTGAAACAATAAAGCATGGAAGGAAAAAAGGGATAAGAGAATTGTAAAGTTTAGGGCTACTTTCACTTCCTCCTTCCTAAATATAGCGAGTATAGTCAAAAGTCTGGGAATATAGTTCAGAAATTTAATTTTAAAAGGTGAGTAGTAATCTATGATTATGTGGATTTTTTTTTTCCTTTCATTGTGTAAATAATGCTCTTCAGAAGGGTTTCTAGTGAATTTGGAGAAGACTTTATGCAGCTCTGCATATGCATATCCACAGACTGTTGTCAGCTGATGCACCAAAAGGCATGCTGATCATGCACTCTAGTGGCAAAGATAGTATCTTTTGCTGTAAAGTGCTCTTATACAAGTGAAGTATTCACATATTCTTGGCTTTGCCATGTTGGGGTCACATGGGAAGGGAGCAGAAATCAGGTAGGAAGTAAGGCCAGAAAAAGGCGCAGAGGTCTTGCAGAAGCAGGGTGGGCATCAGTGGGACACGTGGCAGAGGTGCAGCCTGCCTGGTGTAGCAGTCCTCCTCAACGCTGGAAGCTTCCCTGCAGAAACCAAGCTCCTCGGCCCCTTCCTCCAAGTCCCGGCAGCAGTGTGGGGCTTCTGAGTCCCAGCTGAGCTGTTGCATGCCACATGGATGAATTGCAGCAGAAGTGCCGCAAAAATCCAGTTTGTCTGCCAGCCCAGTGCTTGAAGATCACAGTTCTGTAAAGAAATTTCAATCTTGAGTCATTTTTCTTAAATGGCTTGAATTGTTTCCTGGCAGTGGTACCAGCTTGCCAGTTAATTATAAACCACTGAGGAAATGTTGTGTAGACATTGTCAAAGAATCTGATCAAACTGTTAACTTTCTTCTAATGGTAATTAAAAGGGAGTGTTTTAATCTGTACCAAAATTACACAGTGCAGTGGTTTATGGACTCCACTGCATTTTGCTCAGAGGTTGGAACGGGATTTCAGATGTTCTTGTGTGAACGTTTAGACATGCTGGGATGAGGAGGAAAAAGTCTTCTCCATTCTGTATTTGAGTTGTCCCTGCTTGGCAAGCTTTAATTAATCTTTCTTTGAACTGCTGGTATGTCCCATTTTGTCTCCTGAATTTGTTTGTAGTGTACAAATACTTACAAAAATCCTAAGTGGAGGATGTAAGAGCACTGATCAACTGAATGAGAACACGTGGTTCTGAAGCTGTGGTATGAAGCTGGAAAATAAAACCAAACACAATCCAGCACACAGACTTCTGTGGCTGTGGATAAAAAAAAACATGGTCTAAATGCTGCTTCAGGGAAACCACTTTGCTACTGCCATCTCTAAGTGCTTTTTTAAATGCTGGCGTCAGAATGTGTATGGTGTTGGTTAAGGTGAACAGTGCAGTATGGAGATGTGGGCTGGATGTGAAAGGCACTGATTAGAAAAGATTGGCTAGAGAGGGAGAAGGGTTTGGATAACTCCGAGGACCCAACAGTTGTTGCTAAAGGACGAGGTTTGGGCCACCTTGTCGCACTGTTTGTGTGTGCCTTGGTCAATGTCTTGTTGAATGTCTGTGCTGATTTTTTGAGAAGGAGGCCCTACTTCCCCAAAATGCAGGCTTATTTTTTGCCAACATGCCCTTGATATTAAACTGGTTAAAGGGATTTCCTCTCAACAGCTTCAACTGAAATAGGTTCTGACAGTTGTGATATTTAACATTCTAGAGGTGAGATTGTGGGCTGCCCTTTAATAGGGGCAACCATTTCTTATTCCGAGCTTAACAACAGCGGATACAGAGGATGAATGTCTTGCGTTGAGAGAAGAAAAGCAATGTTAGGCTGGTGTTCCCGCTACGCTTCTCCTGGCAGTGGGGGCGGGTGGGAGGAGAAGGAGGATGGCAGAGGCTTGTCTCTCTTGCTTGTAAAATGCTGATCTATTTTAAGAGCACCAAACTGGAAACTGTTTTCTAAAACCTTGCTTTGCTGTAGCCTTCTAGTGATTTTTTCAGTGCCTGAAATATATTGCTTTTTTGCTGGGGCATCAGCAAAACATTTGTGACCTTACTCTACCTAATTCTGAAAGTTTTTTGCCTCTCCCCAGCTCCTCCATGCACTGGAGGGACACAAGAACTTTTTCAAGCCTGAAATGGAAACCACAAAATTGAGACTTAAATACAGGCCGATGCATTTTCTCTGAATTGAACTTTATTATGTTAATCAGATAGATAACTTGAGAGAGAAAAGTGTTTTGTCCCTGTGGAGAAGAGATTGCTGTTTGCCCTTACTGAAAGGCAGAGAGGTAATTATCACCTGCGGGACAGGGATGGGTTAGCAAGAGGCAAATCCTAATGTGCCCCAAAGATCCTCTTGAGAGTCTGATTCAGAGATGAATTCAAATTGCTTGACTTGCCTTTCAAAGGTATTCTGTACATCTCCTGTGTGGATTAAATCTAAGGTATTGAAAGTAGGATGCTTGTTTTGTGAAACCATCAGTAATGGCGTATTTCTGTCATTAACAATTGCCCTGGTAAATTCTTTCTGATGCATAGTATTCGTGTGGTTTAGCCCCCATACTTTTCACAAGGGAACTTGATGTACTCTCCCTATCTGATCATATTTTTAAGTGTGTGGTAGAGTAGGGATGAAAAAAAGTGAAGCAATACTGTGTACACACAGAAATGACCCATCTATACAATCACTGCCTGTTGAAGATACAATCACTTCGCATTAGTGATTCATTAGTAATTCTCAATTCATAGGTTCCCAAGATGGCAATATCAAATCAGCGCAGTGTTCTTGGTTATGATCAGTGGCTCATCTAAATACACGTGTTGATGTTGTTTTCTTATGGGGAAGGGTCAGACAAATGTTCCTGCAAGTTGGGAAGCGTGAATGCTAAGAAGATTGTGGAGCAAGGAAAATGAAGGACTAATGCAAATGATATGTTGTCACAGATGGTGAGGGAGATGAGTCAGACTCGGGTGTGCTAATAGCTGTTATTGATGAAGGAACTCTTTCTCAAACAGTTGTTAGTGTGGTTTAAGCTTATCATTTGGGGGCCTGTGTGTTTATCCCCAGGCTTTAACAACACAGACTGTTCAAGAGCTGACACTCATAGCCACTTGTTCACAGCTGCTTGCACACATGACTGCATGGAGAGGGTCTCCAGCAAGATGATCTATTCCAGAATCAGTGACTGGCTATATTGTTTTCCCTTGGCTAAGAGGATACATGTCTATTATTGAAATAACCTTAAAAGAGCAGGAAGAGAGCAGAAGACTAGAGAGCTTTTAATATTTTACCTAGCACATTTTCAGCTTTGCAAACCTGAATAAGTGGCCTGTTAGAAGTGTCCAGTTACACGCACCAGGAGGAAAATCTGCTCATCAGTGGAGTTATCTGTGTCAAAGAGCGGGGGTGTTCTTCTTGCCTTTCACTTCTTTCACTGTCTAAACTGCAGTTCCCTCCTTTTAGAAGAGGCTGCATTGATTGTACTTCTTTCAGGATGATAATAATGGACTTCTCCATAGGAGGGACAACTCCAAACTAGGGAACGGTGTCCAAACATCATAGAAACTCAAATAGACATAGCTGGACCAAGTGTTTGTTCAGAGTGGAGACTTTTGAAAATCTTATCTAAGTGTACCGTGCCACAGCTTGCAAAGCAGTAGTTCATAGACACTGACTGTATTCTAGAACTCTGGTCTTTATCCAAATCCCTGTTCTCTTTTGATTTGCAGAGCTTCTGTTAAAGTCCCCTGAAGGGAACTTCACACAGATAATTTTGCTTCTGGTCAGCTGTTGCAAAAGGTGCCTCAGATGCTTATAGAAGCTCAGGGAAAGGCACAACTGCGTGCAGCAATGAAGATCTGCTCTTGAGTGCAAAGAGATTTGGCTACGTCCCATAGCATATGCATTCTCTCCTAACTGTTTTATTGATACAATCGAAGAATTACACGAGAGGATGCTTTTGTTTTGCACCATAATCCCGCAGGGGTGTTTTTAGGATTCTGCTTTCTAGGAGCTATTCAGCTGATTTATTATGAAGGCGAGCAAGATCTAACTTGCCCAGATTACTACCTGAGCCTTTTCAAATTAGGTAAATCAAACTTGTTTTCCAGTTCTCTGGAAGAGATGCTTGTCTTAATAAGACTGCATGTTTTTACTCTGTATCTAGTCACATGATAGTTGAACATCTAGGCCTTGTCCTTTGCTGCTTGCAGTCCAAATCCCTTTGGCTTGTTTATACTAAAGAAATTGATGGTAGAATTAGGAATCTCCAAGTCATGTTCTGCTTGTTCTGTCAGTTTTTTTGCTTTCTTCTGCTACTCTGTGCTAGTTCCTGCAGTGTTCCTCCAGACTTCTCTCTCACTCTTCTACAGCTGTGTACGTGCAGCCCTCTGCCAAAAGCAATGTACACCTTAGCCCCTTTTCTAGAGTCCCTGGACAGCCCCAGAAATGCCTTTGTTTTGGGCAGTGACATATGCTCATGTGTGGAGTGGAAACTGCTAAACTCTTTCAGATTAATATTATCTCTGCACATGGAGATACGCTTCAGAGCACCAATGTGGCTGGCAGTGTGTCATCGAATGCCAAGATTGTTGCAAAGAGAGAGCTCTGCTCCCTCCTGCTGCAGGTGAGCTCTGCGTAGAGACTCTTAGTTGCTTCACTCCTCCATGAACTTCATTTTTTCCTCTTCTCTAACCACTTAAATTTACCAGGAGAAAAAGTAACACTCTGCTTACAGTTCTCCAGATTCCTCCCTGTGCCGTTTTGGAACATCATACAGTGTTTTCTACGCTCTGTCCTCTGGAACAGAAGCTGATCTTAAGAGATAGTATGAGATGCCAAGGGATAGTTGCACTAACTCTCTAGTGTTTTTGCTGATGCTGCAGGTCAGAAGAGTGTCAACCCAAAAGACTCCCTCTCGAAGGCACTGTGTTTCTTTTTAAGGCACTCTTCTGGGCAGCTGTCAGTGCTCAGCTCATTGAAAAGTCACTGACTGGGTTTTTATGACTCCCACAAGCTCTGAAATTGTAGAGCAGTCAAAGCAAACCCTTTACAGATGGCAGCACCCAGAAGGATTCAGGAAGGAGTGATCTAATAATATTGCAGTGAAGCAAGTGGAAGAGCTCCCAACAGGTAGTGCTTTGTCTTCTGGGACAACTTAATAAAGCTATAGCGACGCTGTAGTGTTGGGGGAGTAATACATGCATCCCTTAGAAGTAGTTACCTTATTCTGTGGAGAACCAAGTAATTAGTGGTGTTCTAACAGCTTCTTTCCATTTCCAGGTTGTTCCACTCTTGTGTCTTGTTCAGAATTGGAGATCACTTAAGAATATTGTCAGATAAGGTTCTTTTATCCACAAAATGCCCTTTCCTTTCCTTGTCTTTATCTTCCCCTCTTTCAAACATCAACAGTTATGGCAACAGGAAGGTTGGAGGCAAATAAGCAGCTGGCAGTCTTCCTAATGGGTAGAAACACAGGCTGGAGTCTCTCCTTAATTCAACAGCACAGTGGTAGAATCGCAGTGGTGTTGCTAACAGTGGCACAGAGTGCATTTTGAGCTCACAGGGTAGCTGGATTTAATGAGGTGAGATATTGCTCATGCTAAACCTTCTACCAGAGCTGAACAATGTCATGCATACAAATGCAGAAAACATGGTCTAAGGTTTAAAAATAGCTTTCCTTATTTATTTATTTATTTACTTACCAGAACAGAGTGGTAAAAGATGGTCTGGGTTGCAAAACTAGGAGTGAAAGAGCTGCTTTGTTGCTGATTTTGGATTACTTGAAGAAAAAGAGGAGGGACATCATGGTTACCGCTCTTATCTGGCTTTAATGCAATGACTGTCTTTTTGCCTAGCAAGTTTTCCACAAATGAGAGCGAGCGAGAGGGGAAAAAAAAGTAGGTTTGACAAACAGTGTTCCAGGGTTTGATTTCCAATATACTTCTATCTAATCCCTCCTGCTGTTGGACTTGTGTCTTTTGTTGGACTCCACTCTGCAGACTATTCTTCTGACATATCTATATTATGCTTCAGTCCATTTTTTTTGTCCGCTGAGAGTTTCTTTGGCTCAGACTGTTCCCAGTTATAGGATAGAAAAAGATGTTTTACAATTGGTATGCCAAGAAGGTGAAAAAGGTTGGTAACTGTTACCTTTATTTGGCCCCAGATTTAAGTTGTACGGATTTACCAGCTCTAATGGAAAGATTCATTCTTGATCTGATTGAAAGGCTGAATTATGTCCTTAGTTATCTGTGGATGGAGGTGAATACTCCAGATTTCAGATCTCGGTCCTACTCTCCTGAACTTTAAAGAAGTTTTGATTGGAGTTTCAATCCAAATTCCATTGCTTGGCTCTATCTGCCTACTGGTTTGAAATGAATCCAGAGTTGAAGCACCCTCCATGCTTCAGGGTGTGTCAAATTTGAATTTCAAGGATGGGGAGGATCAGGAGGAAGGGAGGAGGGGAGTCAGTGGGGTTCCCTAATTACTGGTAATGTTTTAATTTAAGTGTAATAGAGCTACATGAGTTTGATAATCTGAGTTCCTCTTTAGAATATTGCTGTCTATTGGGAGATACCGGCACTGGAAGTGGTTTCTTCTCATAACACCACAGTTGTGCAAGAGCCATTTGTTCTGTCATTTTTTAATGAAAATTAAACCAGGAGTGATAGCATTTGAAGGCTGTCACTTCTGGCTGACAACTACTTCATCTCTGTTTTCATGCGCTCATCTTTATGTTTGTAAGCATCCCCTGCAAAGGTACACCTTAAATATACGGACTTCTGCGTGCCTGTACTATATGTGGACTACCTACAACATCCATTTGTCTGAGAACTGTTCAAAAGTCAACGTTTAGATGTGCAAGGTACGAGAGTGTGTGTCCGTGTCCGCGTCTGGTGACGGACTTTGGATTTAATCCTAAAATACCTCCCAGGTTGCAGCTACAAACACAACTTTTGTAAGCAGCAGTGGGTAAGGCCAGCTCAGCATGTGTCAAGTTATATGGTGGCATGTGTCAACAAAACAGCTCTGCTACAGACACAACTATTTTTAGAGGTGGGGCATCCCAGAATACTGCAGCTGCTGCTGCTTGCACTGAGATGCCAAGGGCTTTACTTTGGACCCTGTTATCTTCTGCTCCGGGGATCTCTGACTCCTCCCCTGTGATGGGGTGGCCATGCAACGCCAATCCTGCCAATGACACCTAGTGCCCCGGGTTTTTGTGCCCAGCCATCTAGAAGTGGAGCTGAAGGAATTGGAGCCTTTACAGCACTCTGGGGTTGGAAGGGCAGACTGGGGCTGTCTGGACCTGCACGCCAGTGAAATTTTACTGAGTGGACTTTCTGCAGTGCTCAGAGCAAGCTGTCACTGTGCTCCAGGTTTTCAGGACATGAAAAGGAATGACAGCCTTTACGAGCTCATCTAAAAACGCGTAGTAGTGCTGCTCACTTACAGCCTGTGAGCCAAAACTTCATGGGAAGCATGTTTGCAGTTTGGGGATCAGCAGAGGCACAGACAGGGATTGCCTCTGTCGCAGCGTGTGCATGGTGATGTGGTCCATGTTGCATGACGGAGGGGCTGCTGCCCAGGACCTGTTCTGTTCTGCCCCCAGAGTCATGGCCACATCCAGCCTCTGCTGCTGTCTATAAACAGCACGGTGAGTTCAGCTAAGGCTGAGTGGGCATCAGCCAGCGGGCACATGCTGAAAACTGCAAGAAAGCCTGGTAGCAGGGAGAATAGGGGCATTCTTCTTTCCTGGGGGGAATCATTTGCAATTCCTTTTTACGAGTATTATGTTACAGTGGCATTTAGGCTTTCAGTGACCAGAGACTTGGCACCACAAAACGTTCTGATAGCTGTCTGAGAGGCCCTCAGCACCTTACAGAATTGGACTGCACCTCATCACCCATATTAGACTGGCACGTGGACTCTTCCTTCTTCCCCTCCACATTGCGTTGCTCTCCAGGTGTGGTAGGACACTTCCTCTTTCCCCTGTGCCATGATTCCCAGACCTGTGAAATTGCTGCTGTTTCTTAGCACTAAAATCTGTTCTGCTCTCTGTGTCTTTTGGGTCCGCTTTTGCTTCTGAATTCAGTGGGGCTTCTGTCCATAGTTTCTATATATTAGGAGAGGGACATTGTTTTTAAAAAGCAAAGCAAACAAGATGAATTCTGAGAAGGAAAGTACTTTTAAACTGTAATTTATTTTATGGCAAAGTGCTTTTGAGCTGTATATAAAACAAAAATCCTAAGAAAATCCTTCAGCTACGCAAAGCAAAACAAACTTGGCACGTTAATTAATGTGTTAATAAGCATCTATGAAATAGATGATGGTTTCAATCTGATTTATTTTTCAGTCCTGTGGAGACAACTGATGAATCATACATGGTTATGGCACTTGTGAATTGTAAGTCTCCTCACGACTGAAGGTAAATGTCAAAGGCACCATGTGTTAGAACAAGACATTTTGCTTGGCAGGTATGGCTTATTCAGGAAATAGGCTTCTGTTTTATACATACACACTCTACATTGCTCAACTGAATGTATTGGTTCCTTGAGCACCCATCCTGTAGCTGTCTTGTGTGGTTGAATACCTCTTCCTTGTTTAGGTAAATAGCATTTTCTTTGGTAGTGAGAAGGGAGAGGGTATAATCAGTAATTCCTTTCTCTTTGGTGCTTTTCTAGTAAGCAATAAGCAGAACACATCTGTCACCTGTGCTCAGAGGCACAACGTGAGCTGGGTTAGAACTGAGTTGCCAGAAAGCAAAACATTTGTGGCCGTGTCCTCTGCTCTTGCTGACTTTGGCTTCTTACCTGAGTGGGAGCAGGTTTCTCCTGTCAGTGCTCAGAGCTCTGGCCTGGCCTTTTTCCAGCAAACAGAAGAGGCTTCAGTCATTCAGCCTGAGCAAAGGACATCTGATGCAAAACTTTTATCGCTTGACCTTCCAGGGCTTGTCTGAGAGAGGCAAAAGCTTTCCTAGAGGACCTGGATCTGAAATGGTTCCCTGGAGAGTTTTCACATATCCTGGTCTCTTTTCTCTTCTCACTGCTATCAGTGCAGAGCTTATTCTGGGGATAAATCCAACAGCCCTGGTGCTGACTTTTGAGAGAGGAGCAGGGAGAAGTGCCTCCCCACTGCCTTTTGGGCAGTGACAGTTGCAATCTGCAAACTTTGCTCAAAAGCGAGCGCTGTTCTTTTTGGGCAGCATCTGTGTGAATGTGAGCCGGTCAAAGCAGAAATGGGAAGATTGGGAAAATGGCATCATGCTTGCAGCACTGCTAGTGGAGCACCCTCCAGAGAATATGCTGTATCCACCAGAAACACAGCACAGAATGCTTGTATGCATTTTCTCCCTTCACCTGAGAAACTAGCATAACTCAATGAGATTGGGAGACTCCAGGTACATGGACCACCATAACTGTAAGACCTGTGTATTGCTGGTGTTTTACTGACTCTGTATCATAGAATCATAGAATCCTCGGGTTGGAAGGGACCTTTAAAGGTCATCTAGTCCAACTCCCCTGCAATGAGCAGGGACATTTTCAACAAGACCAGGTTGCTCAGAGCCCCGTCCAACCTGACCTACAATGTTTCCAGGGATGGGGCATCCACCACCTCTCTGGGCAGCCTGTGCCAGGGTTTTACCACTCTCATGGTTGTGAAAAATTTCTTCCCTATATCTAGTTGAAATCTGACCCCTTTTAGTCGCAACAGGCCCTGCTTAAAAAGTCTGTCCCCATCTTTCTCAGAAGCCCCCTTTAAGTACTGGAAGGCTGCAATAAGGTCTCCCTGGAGCCTTCTCTTCTCCAGGCTGAACAGCCCAACTCTCTCAGCCTGTCTTCCTAGGAGAGGTGTTCCATCCCTCTGATCATTTTTGTGGCCTTCTCTGGACCCTTTCCAACAGGTCCGTGTCTTTCCTGTGCTTAGGGCTCCAGAGCTGGGTTCTCACCAGAGCAGAGGGGCAGAATCACCTCCCTCACCCTGCTGGCCATGCTTCTTTGGATGCAGCCCAGGATACGGTTGGCTGCCTGGGCTGCGAGCTCAGATTGCTGGCTGACGTCCAGCTTTTCATGCACCAGTACCCCAAGTCCTTCTTGGCAGGGCTGCCTTTGATGTATGAAAGAACGAAGTATGCTTTGGGCCAGGCATGATGGAAGGACAGGATTGGTATGAATGAGAGCGAAGGTTTTGGTTTCCTTATAGCTTGGCCTCAGCAAGTCAGACATTGGATAGGGTATGACCCTTGTTGAGTACATCTAAAGATGAGATTACTGATGTATTTTGACTCTCTAACTGTTCCAGTAGAACACACATCAAGGAAATGTGGATCTTCAAGGTGTGGCAAGCATCTGTACAAAGATGTGTCTCTAGCAGTCCCGAGTGGATAGAGGTGCCATTGTGCATACACAAAACATGCCTCTGATGGCTGCACCTTGATTCTTGTAGCTCCTCATTCTGTCTCTCCTAGATCCTCGCCTCTTGCCTATCTGTTCTACTTACAGTCATTGATTGCTACTGCTCTGCTGCTGTGTCCTGCAGAGAAGTTGTGGTCCTGAGCAAACCTCTATAACCTTGGGCACTCTGCTGCGTGGTGGTTTTGAACTATCCTACTTTCTTCTTTCTGGATGCTGCCTCCCTCACGGATTCCTACAGCTGTGATGAGGCAACACAGGGCAGTTTATAGGGAGCTCTTCAGATCGTATTCTGTTGTGAATTCTTTAGTTTTATAGAAATGATTGATCTCCTCTTCCATTGTAGTTGCAGGGAAGATAAGCTCATCTTTGGCCAGTGATGAGTAGTGAAGTGGGTACAAGGGAGATGGGGATGTAACCCTGATGAAAACCTTGTTGGAATGGAAGGTAGGGTTATTCCTGTGCTGTTAACACACCCTATGCATATTTAAAAAGACCTCATACATGAAAGTCTCCTTACTGCTAGCAGAGAGTTTCACAGATGGAAAATTCAGGCGTTCTGAGTTGTTACAGGTGTATCTTAGCAGAAACATAGCTGAACTGGTGCAAATGATATTGTTGACTGTCCCTCAGCTGCTGGGGTCAGGATACATTTCCAGGTTGGATGAATTTAACTGAGTGGCAGGGTCAGGGGATGCCACAAAGCAGATTTTAAGAAATTTCCCGTAAGCCAACGTTTTTTGGAATTTGGCATCTGAATCTCTCTTTTCATACCATGTACAAGAGATGTGATTAGCAGAGAGATTTCAAAAGCAATGCAGTTCAATATGATGGAAAGCACCTGACCTGTATCTGATTCCATTTGGGATCTCAGTAACAGCTGCAAATGAGGCCAAGCTGAATTCCGTCAGCATAGTGAGATTTCACGAGTCCCTTTGGAGTATGCCCGGAATACAAAATCCAGCTAACCCCCTTGCATTTATTAGCCTGACAGCTCTCTGAGTGGGAGAGACATGTGTATGTGTGTGACTTGGTGGCTAAAGGTGGAGTTGTGCTGCTTCAATTTCTAAGGATGAATTCGTTGAGGCCTTGATATTTGATGAGGCTGGGATGCTTTTAAGCTGGGGAAGGAGAAAGGTTGAGCACCTGCTGGGATTCCATTATGCAAGTGGATCCTTTCTCTATAATGACGGCAGTTGTTCTGCTGTGATATGTTTTTAGTAAAAACTGGCTTTTTCATACAAAAGGTGAGGTTGGTTTTTTTTCAGGAAACATTGTTTTCCCACTCTGTCTTAGTGGGATTTAACAAAAGAAGCAAATTCCCTTCTTCTCTGTTGTCCATGGAGAGACTCTGGGGATCAGTTAAAGGGATTTTAGCGAAGTGATAATAATAATGCACTGATGTCTTGTCAAAAGTTCAGTTTTTATATGTATGTGAATCTATGTGCATATGAATACACACTCATGTGCATATATATTTAATGAAACCGTGAACATCTTTGTGGAAAAATGTCTGTGCCAATATTTTCAGTTTCATCAGACTTTCCTTTTTCATTCTAATAGCCCAGGTTCCTTTGAGGATGGTCAAAATCTGCACTTGTGACTTTACCATTCACTTGGCTTCAGTCTCTATGTTGGGTCAAACCCATTCATTGTCTAGCCCCCCTCTCCTTCGTTCTCTGATAGTGCTTTGGGCCTATAGCCTCTGCATCCTTGTGTGCTAAAATTCGTACAGTCTCCGGCATTCCAGAGGGGCCTCCAGAGCATTACAGGTGGTCATTCCGGGTCAGGATGGAGAGGCCTGATGAATTCAAATCATATGCTGCTCCTTTATTACCCTCTACCCACCCAGCTCTACACAGCAGAACTTCCCATTGTAGCTTTTAAAATTATTTTTCTTTTATTTTCGTTTTTTTCCTGCCTATTTAGGCTGTACCCTTGGCTTAATCCGTAGGGCTTTCAATGTGAGGAGCATGCCCTTGTGTTGCAGCTTAGCTTAGCTCTGGTGGCTTTGGCACTGGGAGAGCTGTGTCTGCTTTCTCACCCATATAGCAACATTTCCTCTTTGTATAAACACATTAATGGCAGTCTTTGTTGTTTCCCACTTAAAGAGGTGTGTCCCAGGCACTAGCAGGCTGGTGTGTCTGCAGGCCAGGGCTCTCTGCTGGTAGTGCTAAGGTGGCATAATTCTCATCGGCTACTTTGGCACATCTTAGCCAGCAAAGGGTTTGCGCTGGTCTGCTACTGCCAGCCGTTTTCATCTGTCTTATTTAGTGGTGAGCAGGAAATGATATAGGACACACCATTTGGGTCTGTGTATCCCATAAGGATTTACTTTCATGAAGAATACAGGTGGTGTTGCTGCAGTGCTATAGCTGAGCTTTTTAGCTGTTGAAGAGCAGTTGCCATTTCCATGGCTACTTTGACATATGTTTTGGTTTCTAGATCAGCAAGGACTGCCCATTCAACTCAGTTGTTTTGCAACCCAATTGATTTATTTTCCCACTGTTTTTTTAGCACATCTAAAAATAAATTCTGCCAGCAGCCAGATCAGTTCCCTGCCCTTCATCAAATAATAGATAACAAGAACTAACTGGAGTTGGTGGAAATCAAGAGAGAGGTTTGGAACAGACCAGAAGCTAAGCCTGGTGTCTCCTCGCCTCTGAAAATCTGAGACGCAAGTGTGCCAAGACTCTTGATAGTATAGGTGAAAAAAGGGGTCAATTTTCAGCTGCTGTCTGCCCCTTTTTCCCTCCCCTTTCTCTTTCCCCACCAGCTTCTCTGTAAATTATCTCCCTCTTCTGGCTGTTCCAGGATTACAGCAGCAGAGGGGCTGCCCTCTGTCCTTGCAGAGGAGTTGTTGAAATCTGTCCCATGTCAACGTGAGCTCCCTGGCCAGGTCTCCCTCAAAGACCAGTTCTATGGCAAGAGGAGCCTGGGAGGAAAATGGAAGACTAGAAAACGGAAGAGCTGAAGTATATTGTCTTGTCCTGTTGGTGAGACAGGACAGTGGTGCTGGTTGGGGGGTAGGGGTGGTATGTAGAGGCTATTTCTGACCCCAGGACTCTGTTACAGACCCTGTGGGAAACACATCAACCTGTTTTCTTTTCAGCAAATTCTGCCCAGGCGCAGGGTTTTGCTCATCTTTTCTCCTGCCACAGCACTGTTGCTTTTTTTCTGCTGTTCCCTACGTCTGGTGGGTGAGATTAGGAGTTAGAAAGGAAGAGAGGTGCTGGTCTGGGAATTCGCAGCCCCCTGGTAGGAAAAAAGGAGGGGGCTGAGGAGAGGTTAAGACCCCTCTGCTCCAGTAAATCCACACCCACCTGAAGTACAGGAGTGCAGTCTGGGTGTAACTGGTATCTTCGGAGGCGTGGCGTAAGGACAACTGTTTTGTCTCTGCAGTGCAGTGATACTAAGGTGTTGCTTTGTGTTCTGGAGTGCTGGTGTCACTGCAACAAAAGTGCATGTGAACTCAAGGTAGCAGGTGTGACACGCTTAAAGGGTCACGAGGCTATCCTATTGGAGCAGATGAAAGAGCAGATGGCATAATTTAAGTCTCCAGGTTCTTTAGACAAAATCTATTGCAGACCAAAAGGTACAATCCTCATATCATTGTAAGGCATGTCATAATCTTAGATTTAACACATGACAATCAAAACGTAAGTCATAAAGCTGGAAGAAAAATGACACTAGGAGTGTCAGATTTGAGAATCTAGAAGAATTTTGAATTTCAATCTATTGCTGACCTCCTGAATGCTGTGTCTTGTACTTACCCTGCCTCGGTTAGAATACTGATAAGGGTGTATTTTGCTTTTCAATGAGAAGTCGTTTTCTAAGTAATAATCATGCAGGAGCTTTTATTCTAGAAATGCCTGTCCTTCAAAGTAACATCTTCATCCTAATTCAGAGCTAGAGTTTCTTCCTTGCAGTTATTTTATACATGAGAATTATTGTTGTTATAGAAGGTGACTGTGATTACTGCTGGGCCAAGATGTAAGTAAGGGCAAGGCGGACACTGTATTTTTTCAAGACATGCTGAAAGATAAATGAAATCTCTTTGTGGAATAAAATAACTGAAGACAGTGGGAGTGATCAACAGGCAGTACACTCTAAGGTGGGGCCTGAGCAAGGCTAAAGCATATGGTCTGTGAGTGTTTGAAAATGCAGGGAACCAAAGATGTACATGCATTTGTGTGTGGCGGGGTGAGAGGCACAGAGAGAAGGTGTCAGGAATGATGCTGACAGAGCAAGGCACAGAGTTCACTGGGAGGAGCAAGTCTGCTATGGGTTTTTGCTTTGTTGGCGGAAACAGGACCTTGTGTATATTTTCTAAGCCAGCAGAACTGTACCTGCATAACACCTTTACTGATACAATTTTTAGGAACATAAATAGGCCTGCAGTACTAACGAACTGCTTAGGCAGAGTAGCCAACACAGAAAAAGAAATATTTTTTTTTAAAATTTTATTTTATTATTTTATTTTTATTTTGGGGGTTTAACCAGAAAGGAGCAGACATCACAATCTCTGTTGGGCTAGGTTATAGCTGTAGGTAGGAATGTGTGTGCTTTAGTATTCATGACACGTACAGTGGGGAACTGGCAGAACAGGCAAACTCTGATGTATGTCTGAAGCAATATTGACGTGTTTATATGCTTACTCCATTACTTCAAGCAAAATAATGAGGATGAGCAGTACTTCAGGAAAACTGAGCTCCTATGGGTGCCCACTTTTGGGTGGCGTGGGTCTTTCATTCCATGATTGACATTGCAAAATTATATACTTAGGCCAGTTGCCTTCAATAGTTCAGTGATTGAGGGTTGAAGAAGTCTATATTGGCCATGGGGCTTGTTGATAAGAAAGATCACCAAATTTACTTAATGAATTCCTATAATAATAAGCTAGTACACTAGCCTGCAGTGCCACCTAGCCTCCTCGTCCTTTGGAGAGCAGGAACTATGGCGTGAATGTTTATAAAGATAAAAACAACTTGGAAAACATTAATGTAATGATCTTTTTTCCCCTTTCTTTAAAGATACAATAATTCAATCTCATCAGAAGATTTTCATCAGCATGCTGAAAATGGTTGGCTTGGTATTAGCCAATGGGTGGAAAAATGGGAGAAATAGAGATTATTTTTCTTCAAAATGTTAGTTCCTTGTTCAGTGCAAGTATTACTCATAATTCGTAAGGTTTGAGCTTGGTAAGGAAGCAGACAAACTGGTGCATGACAATTTAATATTTTAACAGTCTGATTCATCTTAAAGTGATTCAGAGACTATTGATAGTAGTCCTGTCAGGAGTTGCCATCTCTGTGGTGAAGTTCGAGCAGTTAGTGACGTATCAGTAATGCTTTGTGGCATTTCATAGCATTCATGAGTTAAGAGTATGCAGGGAAATGAAGGCAGCAAATGGAGTTCTGCTGGGACGCTGATACTAGCATCTCTGCTACCTACAGAAGTCATACAGAATTGTCTTCCGTGTGTGTGCAGGTCCCAGGACAGACTGCTGAGGGGAAAAATGGCCCTGGGAAAGGGGAACCGAGGCTCTGCTGCCTCCCCTGCCCGTGCGTGCCTTGGGGAGCCAGGTCTGCTTCTTCCCTGTTTCTTCACTGGGTGAGAGAAAGTCGGTGTACTTGGGTTTGGAGAGTAGCTACCACAGAGTAGCTGTTTGGCTGTGTTTCATGGGGAGCCATGGTCCTGGCACTGGAAGAAGAGATTGAGACATCAGCAAGGATGCAGAAGGTTAGTGAAGGGTAAGAAACATGTCCTTACATCCATGAACTCCACCAACTTTGCAAGAGGCCTCTGTGCCCCGGCCTCTCTGTCCCACCTGTCAGCTGAACCTTCTCCTTCACTGTTGTAAGACAGAATTGTCACTCTTTGGCTGGCTAGGTTTACATTTTTTGCTTGCTGTTCAGATGTTGATCTGACTTCTGTGTTACAGGACTGTTAATAAGCAATGGGGAAAATAAAATCCAGCTGGCGGCCAGTCACAAGCGGTGTTCCCCAGGGCTTGGTTCTGGGGCCGGTCTTGTTCAATATCTTTATTGATGACCTGGATGAGGAGATCGAGTGCTCCCTCAGTAAGTTTGCAGATGACACCAAGTTGGGTGGGAGTGTTAGTCTGCCGGAGGGTAAGAGGGCTCTGCAGAGGGATCTGGACAGGCTGGATCGATGGGCAGAGGTCAACTGTATGAGGTTTAATAAGGCCAAGTGCTGGGTCCTGCACTTGCGTCACAACAACCCCAGGCAACGCTACAGGCTTGGGGAGGAGTGGCTGGAGAGCTGCCCAGCAGAAAAGAACCTGGGGGTGCTGGTTGACAGCCGGCTGAATATGAGCCGGCAGTGTGCCCAGGTGGCCAAGAAGGCCAACAGTGTCCTGGCCTGTATCAGAAATAGTGTGGCCAGCAGGAGTAGGGAAGTGTCTGTGCCCCTGTGCTCAGCACTGGTGAGGCTGCATCTCGAATCCTGTGTTCAGTGTTGGACCCCTCACTACAAGGACACTGAGGTGCTGGAGCATGTCTAGAGAAGGGTGATGAAGCTGGTGAGGGGTCTGGAGCACAAGTCTTGTGAGGAGCAGCTGAGGGAGCTGGGGTTGTTTAGTCTGGAGAAGAGGAGGCTGAGGGGAGACCTTATCACTCTCTACAACTACCTGAAAGGGGGTTGTGGTGAGATGGGTGTTGGTCTCTTCTCCCAAGTAACTAGTGATAGGACAAGAGGAAACGGCCTCAAGTTGCGCCAGGGGAGGTTTAGATTGGATATTAGGAAAAATTTCTTTACTGAGAGAGTGGTCAAGCATTGGAAGAGGCTGCCCAGGGAGGTGGTGGAGTCACCATCACTGGAAGTCTTCCAAAAATGTGTGGATGTGGCACTTGCGGGACATGGTCTAGTGGGCATGGTGGTGTTGGGTTGATGGTTGGACTTGATGATCTCAAAGGTCTTTTCCAACCTTAATGATTCTGTGATTCAAATAATCCATTTTTGACCAATACACTTCCAAGACATCTGTGATACCTTCTGCCGTCTTAATCTGAAGCTTTGGTGGTTTTCTGTAGCTCTGTAGAAACAAACACTCAGCTTTTTGTTTTGGCACCATTAACCAGAATCTCCCTGCATTTAGACTTGAAAGAGCTTAGCACGTAGGTCCTTTGTGAAAGACTGCAAATGGTGTCTAAACCTGGGGCCACTCTCATAGTGTGAACAAAAACAGGCAGAAAGCGAAAAGCTCGTGCTTGTGCTGCCACAGGCTGCCTTTGTGCAGTGGGCTCTTTCAATTAGTTTGTCATTGCTAAGACAGATCTCAGACTAAGCTCAATGAATGTGAGTGGGTTGGGATACCATTATTGGTTTTGTTTGATACAGATTTCAGCTTACATTATAGCAGTATTCAAAAACATTGGTAGCCAGATTATGTTATGTGTACTGCAGCAGGCTTATGCAAATTTGGGTGTGGTAGGAGTGAGGGGAAAAAAAAAAAAATCTATTGAGTTCCATCTCTAAATCCTGCTAGATTTTCCTCTTTATCAACAGACATTCCTTTGCTGTTTGATGATCTTATATATGAACAATTTTGTTTGAGGAGGTACTGCAGTGGGTTTTGGCTTGAGTAAATAAAGAATCCTCTGAGCAGTGTGCACATGTCTAATGGCTAGCCACAGCCTGTTTGCGCGTACAGATTATGTGCAAGGGCCTGTTAGAGCCCCCCAGGTATGCCTTACAGAGTATATTGGGTTAAACAAAACCCATCACTAAGTCTTGTAAAGCTGTAAAATGCTATCCACATTCAGAGATCCAAGGAATTGACTTAAGGGTCTAACACTGAAGCCATACCCTCCTGTTGTTTTGAGGGAATGAGCTGCCCACTCTCTGTGTCTAATCACAAAAGGATGAAGTAGTCCAGGGGGATTAGAGAGCTATCATCTTTTCTTAGGCACAAATTGATATCTCTTTAAAATTAACAGAGGATTTTTAGTGACAGGGGATAAAAATAGTCAAAGAGTGAACCTACTAAAGCTGGCATGGAGGTGGTGCTGGTCAGTAGAGCATAGTAGTCTTGAACCTATCAGAAGGCATTTGTAGATGCACCTGCCATCAGATGTGGGTTTCGGTGTGGTGTTGTAGAAGCTAAAAGGTTGGTCATGTTGCCTGGATGCTACAGTATCCCCCGAGAATTGCAGCGTATTATTGTATCAGCTGGCTAATCATCCAACATGAGGTTATGGCAAGTAAAATAAGAAAAGAGGATGAAGTTTTTGTATTCTGAAAAAAAAACCCTGAACAACCAACCAGAGTGATTTGAAAAGAAATTAATACAATCATGGTAAAGACAGTGGAATACTTGTGGTTACTAACCACTGTTACCAAGCTGTAAGGCTGGCTTGCAAGTTGTATTTTGCACATACAATAAAAAAACCTCAATGGAAAAGTTAAAAATTAGGACTAGTTTTGAGACATTTTTTGATATTTTTGCAATTTCTTAATTTTCCTTTATGTTCAGGTTCTGTGAAAGGACTGCACAGAGAGGCTTAGGTATAGAATAAGGAATACCTAAATTCTGTGAATAGCTTATGATGCTTACATGCGTCTCTCTAATCAATATCCTGTACCATTAGCTTTGATAACTTTTCTAGAATGACTGGACTGCAGCCATGATGCAGCTGCAGAATATGATACTCAGCCTGACTGAAAAAAAAGACATAATACCTGGGCATCTAATACCTGGACACTAATGAATAGGCAGCTTGAGGATGCTGGAACAGTGTAACTTAGTAGCTAAGGAAGACGTCTAGGAGCAAGTGATGGAGCTCTCATCTCCTTTTCTGTGGATTGTCTTCACCCAGTGTTAAATGCATTTGGGAATGGAGCCCAAGGGTCTTGCATCCTTTGCTGTGTGGTGAAAAAGAAGGATGTAAGGTGCCTACACCAGCTCTGTAATCTGAAGGTTTGGGTGCTCTTCTTGATGGGGTGAGCTTTAAATCTGCAGGACTGAGAACCCAGGTTTCCAGTTCCCTGTAATCTAACTTACAGCAGTCAGTGGCCCCAGCAGTGTGTTTTTGAAGGAGCTTGGCCTTTTCTTTTGGGTACTGTGTTCAGCTGCCAACATGTGGTAGGAGGGATCGGAGCACATCAGACAGACCAAGTTATTCGGGGGTATTATGTGCCACCATGCTGATCTTCTGGGTCACTGTCAGGCTGCAACAAGAGTGAAGAACCACAGTGCCTTGGCTGGGGTAGTTTTGAGCATGCTCAGCAGGGGCACAAAGATTGTCCTGGTTCAAGAGGGAGGCAGCTTAGATGCATTCAGGGTTAAGCAGCATCTGGCTTGTTGGATCACAGCTTCTGATGTCTATTCCTGTCTCCTCCTTTACAAGTGTGGCATTGCACCTTGCTGAAGTTCTCTTTGGTCCCGACTGTACCGATTTGCTGTTTGGCTGAAGTCTGGTCACTTTGCTTCCCCATAACTATGACACAGGGTTGATGATGTATCTTTTCTCTTGCCATTCACCTGTATCATCTCTTTAAATTACCACCTTTTGTTGAGAAGGTGCAGTCACCTCCTGTGTGTTCATATAGTATCCAATAACATGGGTCCCTGCTCCCCCCTGCAGCTTCTAAACATTTTTATAACATAATGCAAATAAATAATCTGAAGATGTTGCTGATGGAAAAACCCTCTGAAATTAAGCCTGCTTAGCTCCTCAGGTGTACAACACAAATTACTGTTACTGTCTACTGTCCCTTTTAACTGCATACATTTGGCTGCTCTTGAACCATTATTGTTTGTGCTGTGAATTTGTAATAACAACAACAACAACAACTACTTGCCTAATCCTTATCATCAGAATGAACAGGAATGTTCAGCATTTTCATCCCAGTTTCCAGGTTGAAAGTCTCTGTGTACATTGCTTGTCTATCAGTTGACAGTGTTGCTTTATGTAAACAGAGGTGATAAGAGTCCTGTACTCCCCTGGGGCCTGTCCATGGCCCAGGAGCAACTCTTCAGCCCAGCCCAGGGCGGTAAGTCCCTGCCCCAGTGATGCTTGCAACAGTGACGTGGTAGGATGCTGGTGCCCAGCTCTGCCCTGCTGGGCCTGATCTGTGGGCTGATGTCCCGGCTTGACTTTGGACCTGCCTTGTCCCTATGAACCTGCCTGATGATCTGGACTCTTCGCTGATGTGGTGGCCATCTCCAGGCCTGCCCTGCACACCTTGCTCATGGGCTGTGGGACAGGGCCCTGGGTAGTGAAGTCCCTGCCCTGCCAGCCATGTGATTGCACTCAGGTCCCCATCCCTTCAGGAGCTGCCAGCCTTCATTGCTCCCTGACAAACAGCCTAATATTCAAAAGTTGGGAAGCGTAGCTGCAAGGAGAAGGGAGACAAAATGCAAAATCAAGAGTGACTCAATGAGGAATTCAATGCAAATGTTAACTTTGTTTCCCCCAGCTACTAACATGCACCTAGCTTTCAGCTGCAGATCTGCACAGTCTTGGATAAAACCTTTTAAATTGTTGAAATCATCCAATCTGACTGTTGTTCTTTCCTTTGTTCTGCAATCTGAAGTTAAATATTTCACATATGGCCTTACACAGGGCAAAGCACAAGCCCTCTGCCATTGCTGGCGTCCTGTGCTGGTTTTGTTTCCCCATTTTTTCCCTTATCCCACACTCAAGTCAGATTAGAATCAGTCAGCTCCTTGGTGTATGCAAATGTCTCAGGTAGAAGTGAGATAAAACTCTTTCAATCAAAATGCCTCCTGTAACACTCCTGGAATAAGGCTACAAAGCTCCAGCACCCTCCCAGGACATGATTTATTGTCATAGATGGAGGAAGGGCAATGCAAATCTCTTTACATTCTCGAATACCCTCCACCATTCTCAGGGACCTGAAAAAATACTGTGTCTAGTTTTTTAAAAGGCCATTTTTTACTTCCTTTAAAAAGGATAGTCTTGGCTAATGTACTCAGAATGGGATAATAATGACAACTTGACATGGACAAAAGCACTATATACAATCCAAAATGACAAGTTGTTGAAAAGTATAATGGACAGCTGGGGTGGTATACCTGATGTGGAGACAAGAGCGTTACGTGTTTTGAAGTTTAAACTGGGCAGCCCCTCTGTGAAACCTGCTTGAAAGCCCCATTATCTCCTGGATTGCTAAGGAGCCTTTGAAAGTGCATGAGGGTAAATTAAGGAAAGGTGTTAATTTAAACTAGAATTCTGAATAGCAACACAAGTAGACAGACCCTGAGGTACGACCATCATCTCTAATACATCCATTAGTTCTCTCTTGCACTGCTGTTCTTTTGTTCTTGTCCCTGGTGGAATGTCACAGCACTGGTTACAGTGCCCAGTGCTGCCACTTTTGTGACACAGACCTGGAGGAGGTGGCTGAAACTCTCAGCTACTGCCTTGCTCAATGTACCAGGCAATTACCTGATTCTTGGTTTTCTAATCCATGTTGGATGGTGGCATTATTTTCCTTTTAACCCTTTTCACTTCACCTCTTTCTTAATCTAAGAACACACGTAAGACCACATTGTCTGCTTTAGACAGTGATCCTTGAAGATGCATGCTTTCTGTCATGAATAGTAGTATGGATGACCACAGTTAAACACATGAATCCCTTTGAAGGGAGTGTCAGGGATGTGAAAAATCTCAGAAAATCATGCCTTGCAACAGGCTGTTTAAATGTGAATGAAGGTGTTGTCTAGCTTTAGGCATATGTATGGGAGAAATGTGTTTCTGCTGTGTCCTAAAAGTAGCATAAGTACTTAAAAGAAGAATTCAAAACAGATCCCAAAGCTCCAGTTCCAGCTGCTCTAATTAGTAGTAAGAAGAATCTCCCTTTTCCTCTGTATTTGCAATTCATTTAAATTTTGATGCTTTTACAGGGCAAGACTTGGACTATGGTGTCTGTTGGCAGCAGGACTGTCTGCAGGATTGTACTTACGCCCCTGAAATAGAACAGTTTGGTTTCTTGACTGGTATCAGCCTGAGCTGTTGATGAAACACTTCAACACAGCCCAAAGCTAAACCAAGCCTTGTAAAGAGTTTATGTGACTGCTAAACAGCTTACATCATTAATGTTATGACAGTTGTAGTCAGACTGATCCCTTCTATCTGGAGTTACAGTAAGTCTCCTAGAATAGATGGGATAGAAAAAGGAACTTTCAAAGGATCACTGCAACACTGATGAGGCTAAGTCACCATGTGGAACAGCTCCTTTCCATGAGCATACAGGGAGCCTAGAGCAACGACACTTGTAATGTAGCTCTCGCAGTTGCGTTTCAAGTTAGGGAGAGTGAATCTGGGTCTTAATGTGCAAGTGACATTTACTGTCTCCCCTACAGCAAAAGTCCTTTAAATAACAAATGCACACTTAGACTGGCTTTGATCTCTTAAAGCAAGAAGGTGAGTTTAAAGACAAACTTTTAGCTTTACATTTTTTTTCTTCTTCTATCTCTAAAATTTAGAAGTGGAATTCTGTTTTTAATTTATGGGTCGGGTTGTAGGCTTTTTCTCCTGCCTAGGTGATTATTTTAGAAATGTTCATAGGACAAAACATCTAAGCTTGTGACTGCCTGTCACTTTTCCCAAATCCTAAGTATTTACAGAATTTTGTCCCTGGCATATGGATCTGTTTTAAGTCTTTTATTTTAGTGAACTCTGGGCACAGCAGACACTGGAGTTAATTTAGCAAGTAAGCACGTGGACAAGTGTGGGAAGAGCTTGTGTGCTGCTTTTCTTTTCCAATTACATCAGTCTCTCTAATATCAGCTATTCCCTCTCCTTTCAAGTCTCCTTAAAATATCACCATCACCAGACCAAAAGTGACAATATCAAGGTATTTTTGACAGTTTAGCCCTGTGGGATTCAGTAGGATCTTTGGTTTACAAGTTAGGGCATGAATGATGGTGCTTAGCCCCTTACAGAGGGAGCTTTTAATTGCTTCACAGTCTTTAAAATGATGATGGAGACTCAGTCTGCCTTCTGAGCCGTATCTGAACTCTGAGATCATACGGTGGTGGAGGACGCATCTTTTCCCACCTGCACAAACTGCTTCTGAAGGCCCAGGCTGCTGAGCCAGATGGTTAATGGCACCTAAGAGGGAAGTTGGAGTTGGTGGGTTGATGGGCCAGTGGGGCAGTCAGGTGCTGGCCCAGCCCCTGTGCCATGTGCGTGGAATTGCTTAGCCCACCCATGGAATGACTAGCCCAGATGAAACTCATGTGTTGGAGTCCCTGGCACACTGCATGCCCAGGCCCAAGCCTTTCAAAGTGAAAAGTGTATACCATTAGGGCAAAGCAGTTCTGGGACTACTTTGGTACTGGCTGGGGGAAAAGTTTTATGTCTGACTCTGTCAGGCTGGCACTTAGCTATGCAGGACATGGACTCACTTTCCTTTTGTGCTGCCTGCACCACAAATCCTCCTGCATGCTCCATAACAGATCATTTACAAGGCTGCAGCTCTCTGTCTTTGCCGCCCTGACAAAGGGAGGTGAGCCCTGCTCCTGGACGGTACGGTTCCCATGTGGCTGAAGACAGTATCGGGAAGGGCTGGGGCATGCTGGGCTGTGCTGATGTAACGGGCTCCCTGCAATTTTCATTCAGATCTGGTTGGCTGTGAGCCGGCACAGAGCCTCAGATACGCCTCCAACGCGGATGAGGTCATCGCTGCTTTTTTTTTTTGCTTTTTTCCCCCCTTTTTGGGCTGCTTCAGAAAGACTCTGTGGTGTCTGAACGTTTAAGGTCAGCGTGCTAATTCCCACACCACCGCAAATCTCTGGGTGCAGGAATCCTCTTCCCCCGACCCCCGCCTCCCGGCTGCACCGTTTCCCAGCGCTATCACAGACCCTGCTCTCCCTTTAAAGAGAGAGGAGGAGCAAAAGGAAGATGACTTTACCGCAGTGGATTTTATAATTGACTCTCGCATCCAGGTCAGAGGGAAGTGTTTCTGTTTGCTGGCAAGACAGAGCTGCCCGGGCCTGACACGAGAGCAGAGTACCTTCAGGACAGAAGAAACTCCA
>NW_010544112.1:34531-85498 GCF_000687285.1 Phaethon lepturus | reverse complement strand
GAACACAAGCTGGAGCGGGGCGGCTCCGAAGCCGCTGAAGGCAGCGCCGGTGTTGCTGCACGTAGTTTCCTTTCCTCACTCTCCCCGGCAAGCGCGGCTGCTCCCGGCGCTCAGCGGCGCGTGCCTCGTGAAGTACGTACCAGGAGCAACGCGGTTCCAGACGATGCTCTAGAAGAGGTGAGAGGCAGCACTCTTCGGGGGGCGTGGTCCTTGCTGTTTGCCTTGCAGATCTGAGCTGTTTTAAAAGCTGCAGCAAACTCAAATGATAAAAAAACCAACAAGGTCGCTCATCCTGCAATTAAACTGCTTTTTGTCACCCAACCCTTTAACTAAGGGTAGAAAAGAAAAACACCACCGTCCAGCTACCAAGCTACAAAGCTGAGGAAGAACACCAAAATGCTGTATTGTGAGAACAGTTTTTTACTTAGAATCTCCATGTCTATTCCTGGCATTCAAAACTCGGAGCGAGCTCCTGCTTGCCTTGGAAATCCGCATCCCGGGGACGATCGGGCACCGGCCACCCGGCGTTCCCATCTCCGGGACAATAAGCCGAGACAAGCACGGAAATATTCCGACCTGTTGCACTTCAAGGCTCGCAGGGATAGAAACCACCGTTTCTCCCACGGCCGTAAAGGGGAGAAGGTTCCCTCCTACTGCAGTTGCCCGCGGGAAGGAACGTGACAAACAGGTTCGTGTTGCGTTTCTGTAAGACAATTATTTTTGTACTCGGGTACCTACCGTGAGTTTTACGACTCTCCATCAGGCTCGCCAATTACAGGTTTAAAATTTCAGGTTCAATTAACACACAGACTGGCTGAGGTTGTTTTCTGCAACTAATTATCTCCAAGTGCCAAGACACGATTCCACATGCAATACTTTTGTGAACTTTGGGATTTGCTTTCTACACCATTACTTCAGTATAAACAGAACGGAGGAGACAGCAGCACCTAAAGCAGGTTGGATACCATATTATGAGCTTTTTATTAACAACAACAAAAAATGCTTACACTGTCAGAAACCCAGGCCTTCTAATTAGTACAGTAACGGGACGGATAGCAGGGCTGCTTATTTACAAGGCGCTCTCTCATCGAAGATGCACACGTTGTGCTGTCTTGGGTGATCTTTTGTACCGAGAAGGCTACTCGGGTCAGATAATAGCACGCCAAGTTTTCATTAGGTAATTCAACTGCAGCTGGATTTGAAATGGCCATTATCCCACTGCTATGGCCATGGTTCTGTCTGGTGACTGGGAGGGGGGGAAAAAAAAAAAAAGGGAAAAAAGTTGAAAAAAAGACAATCTCACTTACCAACATCCTCAAACAAATACACATCCGTCCTTCATACACAATTCTGTGTCTCCAAAGGAAGTCATAACATGTATTTTCTTTCAAGTTTCTCTCTCCTTTATACGGGCCAGTCTTGCATGATTTCTATACCTAGAAAGCTGAAATTCCCACATCGCACGCTGTCCTCGCAGGAAGGAGCTGCTGTCTTTGGGAGCTCAGTCTTTCATGTTACTAGCAAGCAGAGTTAATCTAGTACCACACAAGGACAGGGTGATACTCAAGTTTCTTCATTTTTCAGTTTCCACAGCTATGAAATAGGCTGTTTCATAAATGCTGTAGGTTCAAATTAAATTAAACAAGTGCTTTAAAAATCTCTGAACACCTTATTTCAATCAGCTGCAAAAAAAAAAAAATTCCTCCCCTTCCTGCCCCATTTCTCTGTCCCATCTCCCCCTTCTTTTTATTGAATGTGATGAACTTCACTCAACATTCCTTACTGAAAACCAAACCAACCTTTGCCAGCAAAGCCTCCGAGAGGAGCATCTCTTCTTTCTGCCACAGCAGCTTTTCACACGGGCAGAAGGAGCCTGCAGCTCTATACCTTAACGTCGATTTAGTTGAAAATTAACCCAGTGAGGAAGCTTCTGCAGACCTCCCCTTACCAGCTCCCCAAAGGAAGCTTATTACTGCAGCCTTTGCGGCTTGTAAAGGAAACAAGGATGCACTAGCGGGAACGACAGTCGAATTAATCAAACCGGCTATCAGGAGGTGACAGATGAAACGTTCCGTTCTCAAGAAAACACCAGAGAAGACACTTAACCTGCCACAGCCCCAGGCCAGCGAGCATTCAGCTGGGACCGGACCAGGGACCTTCCCGGTCTTTGGGTGGAAGAAAAAAGGCTGGGGCTCGTAGGAGCTGAACCCTCCCGTCCGTTCCGAGGGCAACGATTACCGGGAGGGATCTTATTCTTCGCTGGCGTGTAGATTTTGTAACTTTTAAATCATTTAGGAAACATGCTGTATGTGTCTGCGCTGCAGAAGTTGTGCTTTAGGGATGAATTATTTTGCTACTTTCAGTTCTAAAACATGACGAATTATACGCGCTGTCACTGCTCATCACACGTTTTCTAACCACTTAATACATGCAGATTTTGCTAACATTTTTCATTACAATTTTAGTAAAGGAAACATCTGTTTCCCCCCGCCTTTGAAAGTACATTGCATCTTCCAAGCTGCCACATGCCTTTGAAATTCCATGTTTAATCAACACCATCATCTCTTCCAGAAAAAGACCAGCACTCAGATAAGCAGCCTTGCAACAACCACCCCCCACCATATCAGCATGCATGGTTAAATGTTTCCAGTTTTTCTGAAGAAAAGAGCAGTGTTGAAAAATCCACACCAAAACCAAAGATTTGGTTGATGAAATAAATGAAATAAATAGCACAAATTCTGGAATACAAAATTTATTTCAAGCTTATAAAAGTCTCCAACATTGCAAATTTTGTCACAAAACAAACTGTACACAGGTATTTTCATTAACGTTTAGAATAATGATCATTACTGTCAGATCTCCCCAGACATACCGTTTCAGCTCAGAAGGATCAAGCAATCACACTCGGCTTCTTACCACCTTCTTCAAAATACATTAGTCTCACATGTACCTTGCAGACTGATGGCTTTTAAATAGGATTAGTGCAACCTCACTACTTGGTACATGATGAAAGGTTCAGATACAGAACCACCTATTAAACCACCAGCTCTCTTCTGAGCCCGCCAGCGTTCACTCCTCGCGTTATCTAGGTATATCGCGTAGCTGGGCTGGGCTACTACTGCCTGCAAGTGTCATGAAAAGCTTCAAGTGTTCGAAAATCCCTCCACGTGGGTGGCAGGCCATCCTGCAGAAACTTTCCGCAGCGCTGGCATGGAGCCTGGAACAGCTTTATGTAACTTCTTAACCAGGTCTGAAAGGAAAAGGGAGAGAAATTAAGAAAACTGGATACGGACGTTCCCCTTTGTCATCATTCTTGTCAAACAGCGAAAGCAAGGACAGAGAATGTACTTTGGCGAGGCCCCAGTGAGGTACACAGTCATTTTATAAACAGGAACATGCAGAAGATTACAAGGTCACCGTATAGCTGAATTCCCACTTTATTAATAATCTTTTGCTTTTTTAGTCACTTAGGCAAATTTGTTAATAGAAATTCATGCACTCTGAGCAGGAGGTATTCGCAGCTAGAGAATCACGATGGAAGGCAAGCGTTGTAATGCTCCTCATATTTTTACTGGAATATAATTGTTCTTGATGGGTACCTTCTTCAACCGAATATTGGTTTGTCTCCGCCTATGATCATCTATCACACCCCTGCTGCAATCATACTGCACCGGTCTGAACTCTTCATAGCTGAAGATATGAGGACTTCACAGCAAGCTAACTAACTTCCTCTCTAATGCGACTTTAAGATCAATACTCATTGCTCATAACAATACTGTACCATTTTAAATCTGATTACACTGATAAATATATATAAGAGGCTCGTGCTGAAAAACACAGAGTAAGTTCAGGTGTTCCTACGTAAAGTTCCTGCCTCTAGAGCGAATTATTCCCATCATCAGACATAGCAATGAGCATTGCATAACTCAATTCCCAACTCAAGGAGATACACAACTAAAAAACACCTAGACCAGCAGATTTATACTGTGAAGGATGCACATGAATCTTGTCATTTAAAGTCCTATTGAATTACATCGATAAGAGAAAATTGTTCTCTGAAGAAGAGGTCAGCTGAGTTTATTGAAACAAATCCTTCCATCTTCATCAGAGCCTTCTCTATAGCAACCAAACCTTTGGCCGTCAATAACTCTCCTCCAAAAGAACTAGATCTTCTCTGGGTTTAGCAGTAAATATGGGGACAAGGGCAACAGAACACTACAAGTAAATTGCTGTTATTTACTTCAGCTTGGATGGGCTTTGCTTGCACTATAGAGAAATCGAATTTTCTGAACCATAACACAAAAAATAGGTAAATGAAGTTAAATCGTGCACTTGAGACATCTGTTTGGTGGTGGTGGTGGGGGGGAACGTTCTTCATCCCCATCAGAAAATTAGGGCTTCACTACATCCTGTCATGTGGATTGCACAACTGACATGTGAAAGGACCAACATATTGACACTTCTGGTGTACATCGGGTTTTGCTTTGTTAAAAGTTTTAAGTAGTGTTTTATCAAATCAATAAGGCAGGTCATGGCTTAAACAAACGTGCTACCTAGTCTATTAAACATTAATTTTCAGAAACATGTTGAACATGGATTCGACCAGTAAGAGGTGCTTTCACCTTTCAAAACCTATTATTTTAAGATGCACTCCAAGAGAAGAGACCTTTGCAAATCTCTCATCTCAGTGGCCGTTTTATTAAATAAACAAACCAGCACAGCGGGTTAGGAAGCCTGACTGTTCTGAAATTGCACAGTGGAAATTAAAGATATAAAAGAACCCATTGTGAATGGCAAAATTAGATGCTTGTTTTCAAAAGTCTCAGGTAAAGGGGTAACATAATGGAAGTAAATGAAGAAAAAAAAATCTGAATTGCAGAGAAAACCTCTCCCAAAAGCCTCCTTTGGAGACTGCAGCAGAGAGAACAGCAAGTGTGTCCCAAAACTGATCTTGGTAGAAGGAATTCTGAACCATAAACCCTAGTTCTCATCCTCTGATTAACAGGGTTGCTTATATACAAGTTTATTTCACAAGTACAATTCTAAATACAAACAGAATTAAAGGTGATAAATTTAAATCTGCAGCTCAAGGTACAGTAGTATTCAATTAATTTTAATCAGTAAAAAAACAGCTGAACACTTCAGTAAGCATTTCCTCGATTCTCAAAACCACCTGCTGTTGCACTGGGTGAGTGCATGAAATTCCTTAGGAACAAAGTTTGGGCTTTAAGGGGATACGGCAAAATGGACTCTTCCCCACCACGTTCCTGCCTCTCACCATTCCCTGAATAATGCACATCACTCCCCATACTGGACAAGCTGACAAGCAAGCTGCCTCAGCTGGATCACACTAACTGGGAATTTCCTCTTACCGGGGGGCTTCCAGTAGAGCAAACCTTCTACATCCAGAACTCGCTGCACAGTATGAACAGCGTGAAAGGGCTGGGCCATAACAAAGAGTTTGGCTAAGAGAGTTTTTCCTACTGTCTTTAGAGATGACCCAGACTAGCTTTGCAAATAGGAAGCATCAAGTTTATCTTGAGACCTGTGACAGAAGAACCATACACAGCTCAGTCTTCCAACACCAATTATCCCAGGGTAATGAGAATGAGCCAGGTATGAGATACAAAGAATTACAGTCAATCTCTACTGTCTAGCTTGTTTAAATAGGGGAAATTACAACTGCATCAGAAGTGCCTAACGTGAATCACTGTAAGCATGCTAAAGTCTATCTGGAAAAACGCATTTTTCAATACACTTACCATGAAAGATCTGACTACCACATCTGGCATTTGAGGCAGCTGGTAGTGCAACAGAGCAGTGGTCGCATGATCTGTCACCTGTATCAGGCAAAAGGAGAATACACCCTTATTCATTCTGTATTTCAGACAAAGCAGTGTTAATCTGCAGAAGAACAGTACAAATTCCATGGGGAAGTAGTAAACCAAGGACTACATGACTGTGAAGACATTCTCCAAGTAATTTTGGGTAGCTTTTGCCAGCTAGCTTCCATTCCCTCTGCCAACTTCATACAAGAATCAGCTGAAGCAATCACGATAGATAATTTTGTATGCATACAGTAAAACCAAACACACCTTTGGAAGTTCGTAAACATGACAAAACCTAATAGTGTTGGTAAAAGAATCTAAACCGGTGGCTAATATGAGCCAAGTCATGAGGAAGGCATCCAGCTCTGTGCCACATGGAACAACATTAAACTAAACTTTGCTTCCCACTTTGGACTACCAACCCAGCCATAAAAAGGAAAAAAAAAAAATCTTCTGTACCGTATAAAATAAAAGCATCCACAGCAAATAATTTGCCTAACTTTCAACATACTTTACAGCGTAAGAGCAGAATCTCTGCTTCTGTGATTGAAATCCCGTGTATTCTGTGAAATCATAAACAAGCCAAGTCACAAACAAATCATGTCACAGGAAAGCACTCTGGTTTTCTCTTTGTATGATGCCATTTTTTGCTTTCATAATTTTTATAGACAATATATTCTCTTAACCTATGCTGATTTGCTCAACAAAGAAAAAACCCACTGTCAATAATGTAGCTAAATTAAATAATTCTGGAAGGCTAACTTATTAGAACAGAGGTTATGACTTCCAAAAAAACAAAAGCTTCAGGTTTGGTTTGTTTTATTAAAAAAAAAAAACAAACAACCCCAAAACCCCAGGATAAAATACCTCAATTTGAAAATGCATTTTAACAGAAAAAACGAGTATGCTCCTCCCCACTTTTAAACAGGAAAACTTAAAATATTTAACTCTTGTAGTCTTATTTCAGGTTGCTTACGTTGAACAAACAGCAATCGAGCTCTGTTTCATTTCCTCTGAAACCAGGAATCAATTAATATGATTATGGTTTACAAATACTTGCATTACTAAAAGATTTCTGATACAAAGCTTTTTAATTTCCCAGAGCCATAACAATATCTTACATCTGGGAATTACAGCTAGACACAATACATATAAAACATGTATTTATAATAACAAGAATAATTAAAGAGAAATCAGGAAAACTAACCAATGCTTTGATAGATTTTTTTATCACTACCATTTTTAAAATTATTCTGTAAGGGGGCAGTTTCTGACAGCTAGGATACAATTCACGAACAGTATTCAGCCTGTCAGCTTCCTACGTTATTAGCACAGCCAGCAGCTTGCTGCTTCTCAGAAGTTCTAGGCTGAACGCTGAAATTATTGGCAAAATGCTTTGGGCTGGACTATTAAAGGACTCGAGACAACACAACCACGAGAGCTCTTTCACACCTTGTAACTTGTAAATCTATTAACGGTCCTCATCAGTAGTATCAAAGCATCCAACAAACTACGTGATTGTCTAGTTGGTGATTAAATTGTATTTTCTAGTTTCAACATGGACAAGTAGTGCTCTTCTCAGGGCTTGTCTGTATATTTCCCAGGACTTGTCTATATACTATAGCAAATTTTGAGTACGATGAAGTGTGAACTGAAATTACGATTGCTGTTCCCAGCTAACTCCGCTTGTTCCTGATCTGTAGTTAGTCTAATTCAGCAATGAGAATTGTGCTGAAGCACTCAGACTATCACTGGAGAGAGAGGCTCATGCTTGAAGCTATTCAGGGAGGTGAATCTGTAAGATGTATTCCTGAATAAATCCGTGTATAGACAGTCTCTAATTCACACCATACAAACTTCCTCCGCAGAACACTACATCAAATCCGTCTATCCTACGCTGAATCCAGTTTTAAATTACACTACAGAAACAGATTCTTCTCCCCATCATTAGTGCACATGCCTAACTCCAAAAGCAGCTCCATTCAGCGTGAACAAGGACACGCGACTGACATTTGGAAGGGAAAACTTCTGGGACCGTGCACGTTCTGGTGAGTTTGCAAAAATATTCACAAAATGGACCTCGACCTGCTTAAGCCATTTATAGGTTACCACTGAACACATAAAACCAAAAAATTAGAAATAATGTGCTTAACTGTGCGTTAGGAGCACAGCATAACTCCAATCAGTCATTTCTGTTAAACACATCTCATGTAGCATTCAGAAATGACTGTAATCCAAGCCCTAGCTCTATGAATTTTTTTTCTTTTAAGGTGGTGCTTTTATAGGCTAGTACCAGACATGTCAAAGAATAGAAAGTTCTGAAGATATTTATGAGCAGCCGCTCTCCTTCTGCTGTATTTCTGCTTCTAACAAACTGGGGGGTTTATTTTCCTGAACAACAAAGTTGTTTTCTCTTGGCACTGAAGAAAGTTGCTGGAAAAAAACAAAATACTGCTATTAACAAATTTAAATTGACTGGCCACTTTGGCAAAGTTGCACATATGCTGTTCCTATTGTAATGTAAAGCTAATGAGATTCCACAGGGAGATAAAAGCTATCCCAGCATCGCTGGAACACTAACAATGTTTTCTGAACAAAAAGGAGGCGATTTCTACCATAAGCAAGTGCTGATAAAGTGCTTCTAAAAAAGATCAAAGCGGGTGTCAAATCTGAGGAAGAGGAGTAGGGAATAACTCCCCCCAAAGTAGCCAACAACATGATGGTAAATTGAAAAGAGCTGGGCAAATGATAAACTGGCCAGCGCATGGGAGTGAAGGAAGAACTAACCCCACCCCAAGATCAGGGAGATGGGTGAAAGCACAAACTGCCCTAGTCTAAAAGAGGCGGGGGGTTGAAAAGAAAAAAAAAAAGAAGGGGGGAATCAATACCCAACTTTACTAACGGTAATACGATTTCACACCAAAGCAAAAGCAAAACAAACTGCATATGTGCCAGCTCACACACTTTTTCTTCCAGCCAAGTTGGAATCACAAACTAATTTACTCTGGGTGTAGGATGACATTTTGTACATTTCAGGGCTTTATTTTATTAACTTCACTTTTATTGCTATACCTTACCTACCGCTATCTAAGTTATCCGTCACTTTCCAATTTCTCTACCTGCTTTTATATGGGAACATATTCAGAAGAGCACGCATTGATTGGGATAGCTGTTGCTCTGGACCTTGAAATAGATTTTTCAAGTGATCTTGCAGCTCAATATTTCAGAATTCATATATTGAAAAGCACTTGGAATTTTTGTCTGGGAAAAAAAAAAGGCAAGACAAGGCAATCTCCTGAAGCCACAATTTTGCTAACTAAAATAGTTATTGTATAACTGAACATGTTCCCACCTTGAGACAGAGCAAAAGAGACTTCAGCTACATAGGAAAAAACCCCACAAAACTCTGGCAAAGAGACAGTCTCGGTCTTCTCCTTTAAACAAAGCTAAGCTGTCTGGGGCTGCATAAAATGATTCTGCTTTCGCAAGGTATGGTCTTGTTTTCAATTTGAACAAGAAAACTTCCCTTCTCTTTAATAGTTAATTATATCACCTGAGGTTTTTTTTTTCTCTTCACTTCCAAATTCCAGTTGACTGTAACGATGTGCTTCTTAACTGCATCTCTGCTTCCTTGTCTAGGGCAGGGTATGTATCAGGAATACAAAACAGACTGATACTGGATCAAACCTCATCTCCATTGCGACTTCGTGCAAATTAAATCCTACATACTTGTCACTCTTGGCGAACACCGAGGCCCCAGAAAGAGAGCAGGACTGTCTGGGTACTGGCCCGCTGCGAGAAACTACCTGCTGAGCCCACGCCGCTGCTCTGCGTCCCCCTCCCACCGACCGCTCAGCTTGCCTGCTCGGTTAGAAATGGCTCACGAGACCAACACACAGCAAGAGCGCAAAACAAAATCCCTGATATTTCTCTCAATTGAACCAACACCAGCCATTTCCAGAGCATTTCTTTACCCACTTGATAGTACCACTCTGCTGAAATGTGACTTACAAAGGTGACACATCCAAACAAGGGCATTATTTGGCCCTGAGGACAACTGTTAGTCATACAGCATTCCCAAAGATGAAAATCCATTCAAATTTTACAAAAAAAAAAAAGCATTCAAGTCACAGGTTGAGAAAGCTGAACAAGTGCTTCCTCTAACTGCAATAAGCAGCACAAAAGCAAGGACCTATGGTATAGCTTTGCCCCGCCACAGACTATGTATGTTCCATACATACAAACCAGAAAAATACGAACATCACATGACTAAATTATAGAAGCTGTCTCTCCGGGTACTTTATCTCGCTGCCAGTAAACATGCTTTTCAAAAGTCAGTGCAAGACTTCCTTTAAGAGTCATAACTTCCCTTGCCACTCATTCACTAGTTTATTCCCTCAAGTATGGCACTGACAACTCCATCCAATATAAAGGGATTCCCTAAATCCCCTGAAAGTTTTTTTAATTTTTTTTTTTAAACCCTGCTAAGTTCATGGCCTTAACAGTAGCCTGTAGCAATGAGTTCTGGAGGATGATCACAGCACTAAAAGAAAAAAAAAACCCCAAAACTTATTTTATTAGTGTTTAGACCTTTTATAGTGTGGAAAACTGCACCAGCGCCTTTGTTCATTTCCGAAGATTCCCATTACTGAATCTTCTCTCCAGGAATACATCCGAGTCTCTTCGGAGGGAATCTGGTGCACGGAACCTGGTGCCCAAGAGGCGCTCGGAAGGATGATAGATAGTGCCTCTATGAACAGGCGCTGACGAACTCCACACAAATCCTTTACGCAGCCTTCCCCCCTCCCAGTTCAGTAAAGCACTACCAGACTTTTCCAAAGGGTAGAATTTATCACTTGTTTTCAGAGCCCACAGACTGTTTAAGTTTTTATTTTGCTTGTTCTGCTTATTTGGACTGGGTCATAGAGATTTTATTTCACCTGAGCAGGTCTTTGAATAGAGCCAAGTACTGATCATGCAAAGGAGCAATCACGCAGGTGACCCTGGAACAGTCCATCTCCTCTCCTTGAACAGACATCATCAATAGCCCAATATTTGTCTCATGCATGCATTCATCCTGCATGTGATTTTATTCAGAGATTATTGACAAGAATACATCTTCATACATTACAATGCTTATGTGCCCTTGTAGTGGTGAAAATCGCGCTACGAGTTCCATCACTTTGGGATCACACAGCTCAAAAACAGCTGGACAGGCACAAACGGCTTCTCAAATTTACGTGAAAACATGCCTTGGGAAGAAGCATATCAAACCAAAACAAATCCAGTTTGTGTCATGCTAAAATTGATAGACCATTTAGGTGAAAATAAGAATGGGACTCCGAGATCAGAACAAAATATATTGGGTTTAAAGCCTCTGCATACGACTTAAACGGCCAAACTGATCATATTACACAGCTAAAACAGCTATACTGCTCTTAACTGAGCAGCTTGATAAATGAAACAGTTAATGTTTGACACCATCTCCCATTTTGATCCACTCACAGCAGTTCCACTATCCTGTATTTTTGCCTTTTTTAAATGCAAAGTTACAAATATGGCACCATTCTTTACAACATGTATTTTTTTAATCATTAGCACAATGACGTGGAATTATGCAGCCCTCACGTACATCCTTCTTCCCACCAAGATTTAAGACCCAAAATATTTCCTTGTTTCCTATTTTGTTCCTCCTCTGCTAGTGGATCAAGAGATGCAAGGTGTTAAAATAAGGAGGTTTAAGATCAAAACAGTTGCCGCTCCTGCAGAGCTTAAATGTCAGACCAATGTGCAAGTCTGAAAAACCTTTTCTTTGCTCCTTGTGCTTTTGCCCTTTCAGCCTTCCCTCTCTTCTTTCCCAGCTCCATTCTCTGAATCTAACCCTGCTGGCAGATTCAATGCCTATAAAACTTATTCACCCCAGGACCCGATTCAAGGAGCCTCCAGGGAACTTAGAAAATAACTGTACACTTTAACAGTAATGGGCCCTCCGGGAGCCGTCCCCCATCAAATTATACGCACTCGGGTATCCTGCCTAATAAGGAGGAGAGAGAAAAGGCCTGCTGACACAGCCAACGTTTGCAAACAAAAAGTCAGGACAAATTTAGCTTTGTTTGACAGGGTTGGACTGAAGATCAGAGGTCCCTGGTCCTTAACCTAGAAAGTCATGCTGCAACCCTGTGAAAATTTGACAGGCCTGCAGCTACCACCGGCAGGTATCTTGTGAGCTCCAGATGTTGTTATATTATCATTGAAGACAGAGTCTGAGAATTTGGTCCAGCTTTTAAAGAGAAACGGCCCTGCCCTTCAGCGGGATAATTGATTTTACAGTATTAAAGGCGGTCAGGCTGAAAGGGCTACCCAGCCTCCTCAGTGGGAGCAGTTACTCATCCGTATTTTCCCGTCTCAGCACAGCACTTCCACATCCCATTACTGGTGACTGCCATGAGAAACACGTTTCAGGAACGTTCAGCTGTGCTCCGACACATTTACTGATGATTTTTTAATGGTATGACAACATTTGTTCTGAAGATCCTGCAGTACACATCCTACACTAGTAACAGTATACACAGTTTATCTAATACTATTTTACCTATTTCCTTCGATCTGCTACTGCTAAATCACTATTCCTGGGTATTATAAATGGATACAAGTTCAGCTTCAGAGAATAAAGAGAAAACCAAGCCAAGTACAGCACCACAGAGAGAAAGCTTGCTATGCTAAACCACAGCATTTTCTATCATGTTTGAAAACTTGACTTAGGTCCTAGCCTTAACTTCTTCAACTATCAGCTCAATAGTACTGGATCTATTGATTAGTAAGTACCATCACCTTGCATTTTTATCACATTTTTCATGCAAGAATCAGAGTACTATGCAACCAATTCCGCGATAGCTCCTGTGAAGTCAGCAAGTATTACCCCAGCCTAAGGGATGCAGAAAGCTGATCCAAAGAGAAGTTAAGCTGTCCAAGGTAACACAGTGACAGAGCTGAGAGCAAAACATATAAAACCACTATAAAAATGCAGACAGCTGTTGAACTGACTACAGGCAGTCACCTGCAGCCTTTTCTTTCTGGTTTTTTTTTTTTTTTTTTTTTGAAAATATTAATGCATTTGGTATTATTTACAGAGAGAGAACTGGAGAACAGGAGTTGAATATTCAGGTTGCATCACAGTATTTTAGAAAATTAGGAAGAGAATAAAGATCCTTATTTATCCATAACACAGCCACAGGCAGCAGTAAGAGGGGCATTTCACATTTTCTCACTGACCTCTTCCATTTTTGGTCTGAAGGTCATCACCCGGACCTGAAAAGAAATTTACTCTACGTATTTATGCCCTCCGAGTCCTTAACTTGGACTTCTAAGCAAACTACATTTACTCTGTTTTGTTATCTTGCATATAGACAATTAAAATTATATAATCAAAAACCTCATTATTTATTATCATTTAACAGAAATTATGGCAATATAACTTAACTTCCGTTATTCTAAACGAAAACATCTAGGAAGACAATCTTATGCCCAAATGAGCTTACAGCCGAACACACACGGGGAAATGAAGATGATGCACTTAATTACTTTATTCCATTGCAAAAATTACTTTAAAGCACACTGACAAACAAGATACATGCTGTTTTACTTCCTGCTGTAAAACCTTACTTGACACTAAATATGTCTAAGGAGCAAGAGAAAAAAAAAGAATATTTAATCCACTAATCTCTGGGGTAAAGAATCAACTGCAGCAAAATTTTGCTTTAATGCTAGGCAGAGAGGGAGAGCAACCAACCTCCCCAAAAGCTATCCTTTGATCTCTAGCAGGTTAATATCAGAGGTCAAACTCCTTCCCTTCTGACTGCATCTGAAATCTTGGAAGGAAGATGCACAAATACAGCCAATATGCCATACTTTTGACCCCTGCTTTTACGCCCTTTTGAGTCCCTGACCCCCATTTGTTACACAAAACACAAAAGCAGATGAAAGGAAGCTAGCGCACTAGCTGGAGACTCAAGTTCCTTGAACTGTGGCTTGAAGGTAAGGAAACCGGAATTTAAACCCAGATCAGTCTGAACTTACAGCATTTTGACAAGAGGCCTTCAAAGAGAAATCTTCTCTTCCCTGCCTGGAAAATACCGAGACATAGATCTTTCCAAAATACACTTTAACCTTCTTAGTAGTTTTATACTTACTGCTCCCATTCTCTCATCAATCTTTTCTTACTGAAATGAATGCCATTCCAGAAAGTAAGTTATGCCTTTTGCTTACACCGTCATGGGAAGGGAAGCTGCCAAAATAACATCATGGGAAAAATTCCCAAACTCATTCCGGAAAGTGAGTTCTACTCATGTATTAAACTCAAGCCCCTAGGAAAGGAGGGGAACCAAAACCAATGAAAACAATGAAACAAAATCCAAATTAACCTGAAACAGTCCTTCCTCCCCCCAAAAATTTAAACTAAAAAAAGAGTACTTGTAGATTCCTCATGAAATTTTAAGGATAGAGTAATATAATCGCCAACACCCTAGTCCAAACCATGGACTGGAACTGTGATGGGAAATAAATGCAAATTAAATAACAGCAGAAGTGATCTGCCTTTTCTACTCACAGTTTTCAATTATTACAGATTAGTTTTTGTTATTTGCAAGTTGTGATGACAAAAGAATAAATTCTGAATTCCTTTACATAAGGGCCTAGGTATTTGAAATAATGTCCATGTATCTCCTATACGTATTATGTAGAGAGGAATGACGTGGGACTTACCTTCTGAAAAACTTGATAGTTGGATTTAGACCATATGTCAAGCTGCAGTAGGGGGCAAAAAAAAAAGCGTTATATATTACTACATGAGATTACTGAGAAAAAGAAGTTAAGCAGCTGTTCAAATTAAAAGAGCAGGCAGGCAAATCTATGGAGACGTAATTCTCAATTCACTGTTTTGATCCATTGCCTTTACCTGTTGCAATCCAAGAAAGGGAATAAATGACATACAATTTCCTTTGCATTGCAATGAAAGATGGACAGAGTTCATCAGAGTTTCAGTAAAAAAAAATTATATATACAAGATCTGTTGAATAAACACATTCCCCTTAAAAAAAAAGTAAAATCTTCATTTGTATGGGGTTGTGGCTGATCTATGCAAATATTCATCAGCTTCAGTCTGTTTCTAAAATGAGGGCATTTTTACTAAGTTTATGCTTGTCTTGTGTCTGAATAAGCGATTCAGTTACAAATGACACAAAGAACGTTTAGCTGAATTAAGCCAAAGCAGTGGTCCACAGGGGCTAAATAAAACATCCCTTAGGAAACTGCATTTACATTTGCAGACAAAAATCACACTAGAAGAGATTTAAGGTTGCAGATAGCTGCACGCATCCATGACTTAAATGTATGCTCAACTGTAGACAAACGAAAAGAACAAAATTGAAATAGGTTTTATTAACCCCACAAACCAGCAGGTAAGGCTGTCCTTGTTAAACAACCAAATGGCTCACACATAAAAAAATTTCAACTGACATGCTAATCCTCTTTTAGCCCAGCCCTGTGGATATCTTGTACTCTGTCAAGGAAAAGCAGCAGGAAAAAACAAGGAATTTCCATCAGTCCCAGACTTTCAAATCACTTTTCTTCTTCAGAACCCACTATACTAAAAAATTTCATATACAGAAAACCCATCAGAGGAAAGGTGTCTGCTACAGCATTAACCTCAGGAATCTCGATTTAGGCAAAAGAAAACATTTTTGAGTGAATTTTTGAAGCGTACAGCTCCTCTAGTGCTTGACAATATGGTCAGACACACGCTTTCCCACAATGGGGGTTTATCTCCTTTAGTATGAAGTACAACTGATAATTTTAATTCTGTCTTCTGGTAGTGCCCGTAAGTTCTAGCTGAATTTACAAGCCTTCTAAAAGGCACAAAAATTAAGAGTCTGAAATGAAGGAAGTCATATGAATCGAGTAAAACACACTAGAGGTGGTGAAGGAGGAGAAGGAGAAGGATGCTGAACCCAAGTAATTAATTCACATTGCTAAAAAGGTTCAGAATGGTGAAAGTTCCCATTCTTTTAAGAGTGACACTGTTAAGTGGCCCACTTCTAAATACCGGTACAGAAGTGACTTGTGAGTCCCCAAACCTCAGTGTGGACAGGAGGTGATGTTAAAAACTTTAAAAAGCACTTCAGGATAGATGTTTCGTGGCTTAGTATCACTGACCTTGCCATGAGACCAAAGGCAGCTCATGTCTCGATGCCTTTTCCAGGTTAGACAAAGGCAGAACTACCCTGAGGCATGTACCTACAAACATTATACATTTACTGGCTCTCAGGGTGGGATCAAGAACCTGTGGGAACACCAACAACGCTCATACTCCAGCGTCCACAAGCAGTGGTTCAGCCTGGACTCGGACCTGAGCTTGATTTACAGTGTAACAATAGACCTGTTCCTGTTCAGAAGTAAGGACTGTATTTCCAGGTTAAAAAAGTCTACATTTGAAAATAAAATATTAATGTGTATTTTTAAAAAACTTTTAAAATGTAATTTAAGGCTTTCTTTGACTGCAGACAGAGTTGCTGTAATTGGAATGTATATATGGTTTTGCTAATCCCTATGGTCAAACCAAGTATGTGATCCTCTCTAGTTAAACTCAAAAAAAACCCCCAGTCCACTTCAGATGCTGCATTAACATGAGTCCAACATGTTCTGAACGTTCATTAGTTGGCACGATGATTGAAAAGCTGAAAAAGTAACGAACGTCTGTCTTCCAGACATGATGTTATCCAAGTTAAAAAAAGAAAAAGCAAAAAAGAAAAACCAAAAGAGCTACCAAACCCCCCAAACCACATGCATACATCCTAAATGACTGCCCACCTTTCCCCCTGAAATTGAGGATTAAGGCAGAGGCAGATTAAAGAATGCATCGTTATAGGTCTATTATTCTTCAACTTTTCACTTTCAATCAAGACACACATTTGTAACTAAAAAACTGCTGAAAGCACAATTTCAGGGCATCCTCTGCATGTGAATTAAACTGGGGCTTTTTTTCCCAGTGCCCCACTCTCCCCACCCACCCCCAGCATAAGTAACAAGAGGCCATTTTCTGAAGGTCGTCTGAACGATTTCAAAGGCGATAACAAATCAGAATGTTCCCTGCATCTAATATCAAACAGGTCCGGTGCCAACACTTATTAGAGAAATCGGATTCAACCCCCCCTTCACCCAAACACACACACATCCAGCTTTGAAGTGGAAAGAATGCAGGGATCAGAAATTACCCGAGAGACAGCTCTGCCTGTCTTTGAAGCTTTCCTTTGATACTACTATTTCTTCTCCTCTCTTACACTAGGAGGCTAAAAGCTGCCTTTTCTTATTGATATGGGGTAATTAATGAAGCCATAGCATTAACATAACCCAAGTTCCTTAACACGATAATTCAACAGAGACACTTATATTTCTTTAGTTAAGTCTAACGGATGCAAAAACAGGAATTTGGCTAGGCAGCGACGTTAAGTACCCACTCTAAATACGCCCTGTCAAGGTGGTTGTTGGTCTCTGCATCCAAAGAAAAGCAGAGTGTTACTATGCCAAAAAAATCCTAACACATTTTTATTTTTACTGGCAGACTAGGGCTACTAATGGCTCAGCTGACAATCAGCCTGCCCTGCAAGAGTGAGCCGCATAGCTTCATTTATTCAGGAGTCAGGACAACACTAGTAATTAATTACTAGCCATGGTTAAATTCCAGCGCACAGTGAGTATGTCAGAGTTTGAAATTAAGGGTGGCACGGTGCCATCGCTAAAACCACGGGGCTAATTAAAATGCATCAGTACGTGGTGGATGCAATGGGTTAGTATGGTAAGCAAGAGAGACTGCAGAGCGATCAGCATCCAGAACCCACGACATGACAGAGGCTGCCAGATCTCACCTATTGTTTTTGCAAAGTGTCACCAAAAATGTCTAAGTTATGCAGCTGGCAACCTGCAGGGTTTGTGAATAATTCACGAGAGAAATACATGAAGCACTTCAGAAACGCAATGATTCTTCGTCTGTATAAGCAAAGATTGAAAATAAAACCCCAGAATGTAGTGTCTCATTTTACTCGCTGCAAGCTTAAGACTTCTATTTTTTCACCTTAATTTTTAAAGTCTTTCAATCCGTAAGAGGGAGTATCCAATTTAACTTGACTTCAGTACAGCACAAAACACATGAAGCTTTCGTGGAAGTACCTGTCAACCTACACAGTACAACACACAAGCACACAGCAAGCTAAGGCAACCTGGATAACACAATGCCAGCTTCCCTGTGTGTAACGGCTAGTATGCCACCATGCCCAGTTCCACAACTACAAGAAACAACCATATTTGGTTTTCTTCTAGACTTGCCTGACTAATGGACCAGAAGACTATCAACATTGCTGCTGTTTGCTCTCATCTCTTCCATTTTTCTTCCCAGTAATGCAGAATTTGCTAACACAGTTGTACTTTCAGAGAAAAACGATGACTCCCTTGATCTGCAAGCAAATTGTTGGCCACTTCTGTGCACAGTCCGTTTTTCACTTACTGTCTCTGTGATCATTCAGTCTCCCAATAATGGCCATTTCTTCTTTTGTTGAATACTGTTGACTATATTTTTTTTTCCCCGAAGCCAGTCTTTTTTCTCCACTCTACTTGGAGAAAGCCCTTCCCAGAATTTCTTTTCTTACTTCAAGGACCTTCTCCCTTATGCAGCCAGGAGCGTTACTCACCAGATCCTCACTCAGCTATTTAAGTGTAAAGCAGCAAAACGACGCTATGACTTATCCAGTGTCCCTTCTTCAGCTAGGCTTACAGAAAAGACAGGAGCTTCAAAACTGCCACATTGTTATGGTACCACTTAGTTAATCTTATCTCTGCTGTTTACAAATATTAAGTGCTTCCTAGGAATACATAAGCAAAGCGATTACTGTGTAAACTGCTCACTGGAAAAACAAAAATCACCTCCTACTGTGATCCTGAGGGTTCTAAGTATTTTTGTTATTTAATAGAGACAATACTCCTCGATCTCCTTTTTCATACCCTTCTGAACACTAGTGCATTTTTTCCCCCATCGGGCTGGAAACCGAGGCACTAGAATAGTATGGTGAAGCCTCACTGGAGTACTTTCCCACCAGCGTCTGTTGTGACAGAGGAGGAATTGGAATGGACTATGTTTGCAATTGACTGTAATCACTCATTCCCAGCAGGCACAATGAGTAAAGCGAATCGTTGCAAGAGCACAATCTTATTCTTATTCTCCAATTACCAGAGTAGTTAATTAGCGAAAAAGAGGGAGCTCACTGTTTGTCAATATGCACTCCAGTTGGCAAAACTAGCAAGCTACGCATTTATTCAATCTTCCAAGCCAAATTTACTCATGATTTAAGCGGCTGCAACTCTAATTCTACTTAAGTCAAAAGAAATGTTCCTATTTATACCTAAAACGCAGACCTTTAGGTTTGCAAAAGCCCTGGGATGGTCCAACGGGATAGCAAACTGCCAGGCAAAGGTCACAGGTTCGCGCAGCCCTGTGGGAGCAGTCACACAGCCTAGCTTTGGACACAGAAACACGCATCGGTAGAAAACAGACTCCCCTGCAGACTGGCTTAAAGCAAGAAAATAAGCCAGGTGTTAGCACCGATGCTCTGGAGAAGCTGAACTGCTCCCCGCTGACAGCAGACAAAGGTTAGTGCCCCGTGCCCAAAGCTGGCCTTGGTGAGTGCCGCTCCCCGCCTTGCAGCGAACGATGACAGAGGAACGGTGTACGGCTCTCCAGAGAGCTAACCTTGAGCTAAACAGAAGCCTGGTGCCAGATGCCGAGTTTCAGAAAGGCACGCTTTTACTTAGCTTTTCAGCATATAGCATTACTACATTTCATGGGAGCGTCAAAGGAAACTGGATTCATCAGAGCAAATGAGCACATCCAAATGAAGTGTGACACAGGAATCCATCAAGCACTGTCAGTGCTCTTTAGGCAGACTATCATTTCACTTCTGAGCAGAACTTGGGGTGAAGAGGGGCTGGTGCTCTAAGTCTGTATTTATATGCTAATATACAGGGAGTATAGTGCAGCTGCTTCTGCGGCAAAGTGGTATTTAAACTTGCATATTTGAATAATCCAAATCAAAATCAGGCAATTTTTATTTTACTACTGCTTAGGCAAATCCCCCACCCTTCAAGTGAGAATCTCTCACCTGGGAAATAGAGCTGTGCTATTTCCTTCAGCAGATCAGCTCCTGGCCTTTTCTAGAGAACAGAGGTTCAGACTCAGAGCCGCTGAACTCCGGGTCAGTACACAACGTGCTGTTGTGCGCTAAAACACAGTTATCACTTTTGAAAAGAAAAAAGTCTCACCTCATTATAACATGGCCTATGGGTGCCAAGTACTCATCCTGATATAATGAACTTTTTATTTTAATAGGCTTCATACTCAGAAGAGAAAGCTCCAGAGAGAAAATGTGAAACATGGAGGTATTTAGTACCGTTACTGGCAAAGGCGAGTCCTGGCGGATGTCTCGGTAAGAGAGACCATTCTGCCCCGAAACGAGAAACAAGCTGAGCTGAAGGCCGTCAGGTCCCATTAACATCTTCTGATGCGCTAAAGAGAGCCATATGGAGTGTGTGCAGTCAGACAAAATTTGAGGGTTCAAGCAGGGTGAATTGTTCATAAAACAAATCACTTATGGAAGCAGATAACACTTGCTTTAAAAGCTGTTGTTCACGACGTGCTATTACTGACAAGCGAATTATCGAGGACTACCTACTAACGATTCGCACAGTTGCGTTTATCAAGTTGAGCACAAAACTAGCCCAAGATTTCCCAATGGCTCTCAGAAAATAAAAATCTGAGTTTTGGGCTACTGATGTGCTGGTACACTGAAAAAATGTTTTCTCAGTAGACACTATTAACGAGGCAACTGGGGTCTAAGGTGATAAATTAGAAATTCAAGCAAGGGCTTCAGAGCTTAGAAAGAAGTCAGGCATCTGGGTATGAAAAATCGAAGCAAAGCATGATAAATTTAAACCTGAGCATTTTGCAAAACACCCACAGAGTCTTCTGACAGTTTTATGTTTCTAGCATAACGTGATGGGATTCCTGTTCTCTGTCATTTAAATACCAGGTAAAAATAAAACCAAACAATGTTGCTGGATGTACGATAACCTACCTTTCCATCTTCAGTATAGACATTTTCATTGTACCCTTTTACTATTGTCCGGTCAATGAAGAGGCTCCGCATCACCACTATCACTTTTAACACTTTTCCTAAGGTAACCTGTGAAGAACAGGAGAAGGACAAAAACAAGCTGAAGGACAGTCAATGGTGTCTGAATTCACAAGACCATCAAGTTAACAGCTTAAGTTGATGTAATTTCAAGTTTTCAGTATTTTATAGACAGACCAAATAAGAGATCTAAAACCACTGTGTGTGTTATGAGGAAGAGGGAGACTATAAAGTGCAGAACAAACAAACATTCATTTGCAACTGAAAATATATAAATTCACAGAATTCCCTTGTGTGGGCATGACACTGCCAAGCAACTCTCTCAATTTTATTAACACCACAACTCAATAACTTGTCAAAAACAATGAGCAAATGTGATTATTTTCAACGTATTTGATATTCTCCAATATAAGTCCACGTAGAAAAAAAATAATTTGAAAGAAGAACCAGACTCTTCTAATGCTAGCTTTTAAAAGCATGCCATGAGTGTAATGGAAAACATTTCAGGTCCAATAAAAATGTAAAATTATTTAAAAGGAAACTACAGCTAAAAAGTAAAAATGTTACATTTTCAAAGGTTTAATTTTCTTCCATGAAAGTGGTAAAGTGTAAAGAATAAAACTAGTATCATGGAAAATATATAGCATCAGTCAGAGTACAGCAACAGAAATAAGCCTGAATTATATTATTGACAAAAATACAATAATGAAGGCATTTTAATCTAAAAATCAATTTACATTTCAAAGATGTACTTGCACTTCAATGTTGTTAAGATGTGTGTCTAACAATAATTCTGTCATTGTGCTTTGCTATACAGAGATTATCACAGAGCTTTTCCTCACCCACAAAAGCATAAAACTGAGATAAAAAAGAAACAATTAGTTCATTTTAATATTTCCCGACCAGCAGCGGCTCATTTTGCGCCGTGTTCCAACATTTTGTCCAGTATAGATTTAACACACACTAGAACAATTGTGTTTTGACTGCTAACCTCAGCAGACAGGTCCACACCCAAACGGATCGGTCAATATGCATCTTTATTGATTTTTACATGTTTTTTCTTTTTAACTCCTGCTAATGACTCCTACCTACCACCTTGGTTCAGCACGAGGAACGTCAACCTGATGCTGACCGAGGCACTAACAGGCAACTCGGCCAAGACGCTTTTAGTCCCAAGGAGGAAGATGGAACAGCTGGCACAAAGACTCCATCTCAAAGCTGACGCAGGGAGAACGCTGGAGGAGGGTTAGGAGGGGAAATGGCGGTAGGAATGGGGTGACCACACGGAACTTTGCAGAACAGCTTCCCAAACTACTTTAAATACTGCTCGTTATAATCACTCTATAGCAGGACAGAGTTACAAATCCTGAAAAGAACTGATGACAACTCTCTGGCATGGGGCATGGAGAAAGCAACTCAAGAAGAGGCTAAACAACAGGGAAGAAGGAGCTGACAGCAGGAGAGAGGGCAGGGAAACGTGAAGGGCAAGGAAACCAAGAGGGGAAGGATTGCCCTGTTCCACCCCCAGCCAGCAACTCGGCCCCACGCAGCCGCTCGCTCACTCCCGCATGGTGGGACAGGGAGAGGATTGAAGAGTAAACGTGAGAAAACTCATGGGTTGAGATAAAGACAGTTTAATAGGTAAAGCAAAAGCCACGCACGCAAGCAAAGCAAAACAAGGAATTCATCCCCCGCTCCCATCGGCAGGCAGGCGTTCAGCCATCCCCAGGGAAGCCGGGCTCCAGCACGCCTCGTGGTGACTTGGGAAGACAGACGCCATCACTCTGAGCGTTCCCCCCTTCCTTCTTCCCCCGGCTTTTAATTGCTGCGCATGACGCCACATGGTACGGAATATCCCCTCGGTCCCCTCCCGACACCTCGCGCTGCACGCCCAGCTCCGTGCTGCCCGCGCGGAGCAAAAAAGGCTTCGACTCTGGGTAAGCGCCGCTCAGCAATAACTGAGACAGCCCCGTGTCCTCAACACTGCTTTGGGTTTGTGCTGAAAACACTGTCCCATACAAGCTGCTATAGAAAAGTTAACTCCATCCGAGCCAAAACCAGCACACAGAGTCGATGACAGGCTGCTAGGCGTGATTTTGCAAGAACATGAAAAAAAAAAATAGCAGGTCAGAAGAACAGGTAAATTGCTGAATTAAACTCTTCCAGGCTGAAGGAGGGTGACTTGTATCAAGGCCTGAGCCATGCACATACCATGATTAGCTTTTTCTGATTACCACCTTCTTCCAATAGATTGGGATTTTGTGAAGGCATATGGAACACCGTATAACGATAACGGGTGCTGTGAATTTGGGTCTATCCCAAATGTTGAGTATCTTGCTGGGATACTCTGTAATAAGACCCCGTTGGTCTGCAAACAAAGGCAATTGGCAATTTCAGCACCTACCACTGTATCAGTTAAGTTAAAAATACAAAGTCATGACCCAGAGGTGCCTGATCTGCAATGCTGATCGTCCACTGGAATCAGAAAGACAGTTTTGTTATAATTGCAAAAATGAGGAAATGGAGTCCCTTTGAAAAAAGTTGTCAGCACATTTAGAGTTAACAGGGTTTTTTTTTTTTTCTACCTTAGTAAGACTGGCACTTTCCTAGGATATAGGTTTACTGAGAGAACTGAATCCTACAACTTCACACTAAGCACTAACCACATACGGTAAAATTAAAAGGAGGAAAAGAAGAAATTTTAAACAAAAAGAAAAGAAACCTTCTTAATGTAAGAGCAAAAAGGCTGCCCTACAAATGCCCAGACCCAGCTTTATGTATAATATTTTCTATCTCCATTGCGTTCACCCACTTTAGTGGATGCTCACTTCTTTCCTCTTCCCTTACGTTCCGCATTCATGGTATCTCACATTGCTGCCAGGTGGGAAAAAAAAAAATGGATGAAGCCTGCGTGGGATGTTCCTGAAAATCCTCAGAGTGAACAGTGGAACATAACAAGCTGAAAAATCCCATGTTTGGCACCCCGCTTGCTTGAATATACTTACTGCTGGCCTCAAACTTCCCCACAAGACACACCTGCACAAAGGCTTTCAGAATACTTCTGCATTAGCTCATTGCCTTTTCCCAGGTCATCTGTTTTCATACCCTTCCAACGTCCCACTCCACACTTTCAGAATGCATCACAGCAACCCAGACCCCAGCTATCATTTATCATCCAATACTGAAAGGTCAAATTCAGCAGACTGGTCCAAGACAGTAGCCTTGATCACCCACTTGCTTGAATGTCAAAAGAGCAGGGATACACTGTCTCCCACACGTGTAAGGAGCTGTGGGAAACCATCCTTAGATGGGTACCTGAGACTGTGAGCTCCCTGAGGAAGGCCCTATTCTTGCTATCTCAACTTACACAACAATTTGTACACGGGGTTCTTCTCTGGGAGTAGGGGCACCTACAGTCATCGTGGTAATACAAACGAACGACAGAATACATTGCAACTTTGGCCAGGTTAGTGCTAGGTTGTCTGAATTAGCTCTTACAGCGCGCTCGTACTGAAATAGGAAACTTTCCTATTTTGTGCCGCTGCTGCTTTGACATGAGACTCCTGTAGGTTTTATGCTGCCTGGAAGAGAGATCGGGACTTTCAGATGACTTTTGCAGGACCGTATTATTAGTTAAAGTCTGACAGAAGCAGAAATTTTGTAAAACTAAGCATAGCTCAGAGAAATTATAGTTCATCACTTTAACAGCATCGAAAGAATGAGGCTAGTAGTACAAAGAATGAACAACAGCCTGTCACTAGACTGGAGGATGCTGTTAGATTTGGAAGCCAACAGTAAGCTCCACAGCTCTTTTCAGGGTAAAGCACATTCTGTATCGTACGCAACAAATGGGATACCTTTTATTTTTTCCTCTAATAATCAAGACTTGTAACTGTTTTCAGGGCTTAATGTTTTTGTTCACCTCAACCGTATTTTACAAATCATGTTTTCCAGCAAACCCTTTTCTTTCAATGCCTGCTCAACTTAGCTAACTGGAGTCTGTGTTCAGAAAAGATCTATGTATGGAATATAATTTACACCTATAGTCATACAACTGTGTCCCTACAGATCACCTGAAAGAAGGTAATAAAAACCTAATGGCTCTGGTAAAAAAGCAATTTGATAGTTCTACTCTGAGCTCCAGTAGCGCAGGTCTCTCCTCCTAGAGGTCAAGACCCCACCCAGATGGTCCCTTTTTAATGGGCACTAAAATGTCCCTGCATTTCCACAGATAGCAACTGCAAGAAACTTCTTTCATCACATGGAAAAGATACCTTTCAATTGTGACAAAAAGGAAACAATTTCCTTTCTAAGCCAACTTTTCCTATTAAATTTCAACTTCTTCTGTCGATATCCTGTTAAGACAGCATTTGGCTTTTTAATATTTCGCCTGAAGGATATATGCCAACTTGTCCTTGATGCAGAAAATTTTAATTCAAATCAATACATGTACAAGGTCACTTTAAAATTCAATTAATATGAATGAAAAAAAAAGCCCCACAGTTCTGTGAGCTGAAAATGGAACAGTTGCAAGTTAAATACTTCTGTAGCTTCTGTTTTGGTCTGTATAATAAGGTACTTCTAACTTCCTTTTAACTAAAGTATACTAAATACAGACAGTTAAGTTATTCATAAATCCCCTGCTTCCTAAAATGGCAACCTCCAGAAGAAGGTAGGATAGGCAGCTGATTGAGATCTGCAATATTATGCAGCTTTTTCTGACAAAGATACATAAAATAAAAATCTTCTTGAAATATCCCAGTTTTAAAAATATTTTGTCTATCACCAAGATAATTCTCAAAGAGCATATGACAGACACTGTATGCCAAGAAAGGGGGAGGGGGAAACAGAATAATCACTGAGAATGGCTTAGATATTTTTTGTAAGACTGCTAAAAAAGTTCCCATTTAACATCACCTCTGATCGGAAAAGAAGTACGTACCTCTCCAAATAAGTCAGAATCAGGGTCAAAATGAGTTTACAAAATGAAAAGGATCAAAATTAATTTACCATGCCAGAATTCTGCCTGGAGGAAATAGCTTGAAGTCGTCCCCCCTTTAATTTTGCCTCCTCACTGAAATTGATACCACATGAAAAGTCCTTTTATAAACAATTAAAAAAATGCATTAAGAAACATTCTTTCTTCAGATTTATTTAAAAGTTTCACATTAGGAAAACGTATGCTGACAACACCAAGCACCAACACTTTGCAAAAAATTCCCAAAGCTCCAGATTTCTTCTCAGCATCCCAGGGAATTTGCTGCTGATTTGAGCTGCAGATGCTCTGCAATGCAGAGCTATAGGAAAGAAAACATTATTTTCAGTTAACATGGGTACCTCCCTGCTTGTATAAAAAGGAGCACAAGTTTGTATGAGGTTTTTTTTATTTACCTGAGGAAAGAATAAGGCAACATCAAACCAGAGGTGTAATCAAGTTATACTTATTTCCAGCAAAAGGCCAGACACCTGCTCCTTGCCATATAGCCAGCCACAAGCTTGTCCTCCCACTCATGTATCTGTCTTACTAAGCAGTACAATGCCTAGAAATCATATCTATAAATACTGAAAAATAAGGCTGTGTATTAAAAATAAAGTAAAAAATAATCCCACCCAGACTTTCAACTAGTTTTGGGTTTTTTTTTTCCCCTACGTCTCATCTGCTGCTGATATGAATGCTGCGCTTTCCCTCACACGCTCATTATTCTTTAATGATGTCTATTTGTAAATAGCAAGATAAGATGCAATTAAGCCATTAGAGTCTAAATAAACAATCATACTAATTAGGTTCTTTACAAGGATTTCTTTTTTTATGTAAGGGCTGGAATTTACCTTTCATTAGTCTAACCTAATTGCAATAGTGCATGATAAAAAGTCAACATAAATGAAGGGCTTCAAATGATTTTGCCATATCAGGGATGCACTGCTGTTACCCTCCCTCAGTAACAGAGCATATTCTCTAACTAAGACGAACAAAACGGGCTTAGAGTATTGTTCAGAGGTTAAAAGACAGATTTTGCCAGTGGCCAGTCACACTTAAGCAAGGGTCACCCTAGCCCACAGCATTGCTACAGATGATTAAATGGATTCTGTCTCTTTTTTCATTCTAAATTACAGCACACCAGGAATTTCACAGGATGAAAACGGTGTCTGATCTTGCAGAATATAAATCCACGGGAGTATCAACACAGACAGAACTGTGAACTTTTGGGACTGGACAGCAACCCTGGGTCACAAGAACCCTGTGCAGAGAGCAAAGCTGAGGAAATTTCTTGCTGGTCTTTCTCTACTTTTTCTACTCTCTCTCACTCTCCCATCAAAAGCCCCTTCCTCACTCTTATATTTGACAAGCAGAGAATAATTTACAATTTACTTGCCACACCCCGCTCACACACTTGGTTGATTCAAGACATTCTCCCTCTGCTTACGTGACCTCAAATGCTGGTGTAATGCTTTTTAAATGCCGGTTCTCAATCTTAAGTGACAATCTGTGAAGCCACTGCAGTCACAACAATCCCACTATGAGCTCAGAAGCGATTCTTCAAGATCCAGTTCACACAAGAGGCCCTTAAACATCTTGGTAGCTCCATCAAACACCAAAACCTAGCTAGTGTCTCCAAGAGAGCAAATCCCTAAATGAATATTCATTCCATGTGCCTAAAATGAGGTGCCTAAGCCGCCAAATGTGATCATCAGATCTCTGTCCCTACCATGAACATGCCTACCTTTATCCAGTGCCTCCTGTGGACTGGTTTCCTAATCAACCACCAGACTGGTAAGGAGGAACGCTTACATGCTAAGCATTTTGGAAAAAAAGAGGTTGTTTTGAAATGAAGAACATCAAATTGTTTCCAATCAAGTGTGACATAAATACTAATTTCAAGTCACTTGGCAAATTTCCCCCCCGTCTCCCCAGGTCTTCAAGATCAGCATCTCTTGAACAAAAATCAGTTTGGTAGCATTTCCTAATGGGTAAAGAATAAATTTCAGAATCCATTTTCCAACAGAAGATCATAACGATTTTATGTAAAACACTGATAAACAAAAATGAGACAGAAGAAATTATTCTGTTTTAGCGAACAGATGTCTAGCCTATTTGCAACTAATACAGCCCCATTCCATATGATCAGACTGTTTAAAATTCTTGGAACAAGATTTGAAAGTTGAAATGTAAATGTGTCTGATTTTATGGACAACGAATAAAATTGTATAAAAATGTATTTCATATTTTTATTTGAAATACCTATTAAAAACCTAGACATCAGTATCAATTTATAAAATTAATGTATTATCAAAAATTTGTAAGATAACATGAAAAGAAGAAATCATTATTTCTGCCATGAGCTTTTTTTGGCAGAAACAATTCAATTTTTCAAATTAGAAGTTACACAAATCATTATCCTTTAGAAACAGCTCAAATTACAGAAAACTATTCAATTATCTGTAAAAATATTTACCCAGTGGTTGTAACTTCTACAGTAGTGCTTTCATACAGCTTTACAAAAACTGGGGAGGCAAAAAATTTTAAAGACAAAGTAGTTCCCAGATGAAGACAAGAAAATAAGTTTCTATATCTAACTGGGACTGGCTAGCTACATGACCCATTTATCAACTGGAAAAGTGGGGTTAATGTTTACTGGTTTGTAAAATATTTCTGATATTAATGAATGAATTGTACACAGGAATTGTTTCACACTGAGAAAAAAATATTCTGAATTTCGATAACAGAAACGTGCGTGAAACAATCATATAATAATCGTAACATCAAGCTATTTTGGTAGGAAAAATGTCTATCTAGGAATACAACTAATCATTCAAAACCAGCAAAAATCTAGGTATTATTCATTGATTAAAAATCAGTTCATGTTTTCTTAACACACGAGATGAAGCTTATCTATTTACAATTCTTGGCATTTGACCAAAAAAATCTCACAAAAACCTTAAGGAGTCCACAGTTCCCTTTGCTGCTGCTGGAAATTAATTTTGCATAACACTGTTATTAAAGCTGATAGAATTCTATGTTTAGTCTTTCTGATGCATAGTACGATTAAAAGATTAATTGAAAAATCACTAGTGAAGATTGGGATTAAACAGCACCTTGAAATGCCATGATAAACTGCTTTTAAAATCAGTTGAGGATTTCACACAGCTCTGGAAGGTTTAAATTATTTATGTGTTTGGTCTGTGTAGCATAAATCCAGACTAATGAGGTACAATTGCTGTGTATAAATCTAAAGCATAAAAACCCCTCCTTACTCTCTGGAGGAAGCAGTAACCTCAAAGGACTAGGAGGTAGCAACCTTTCAAGACACAGCATTTATGCTCTCAGGAAGAATTTATTTTCCCTCTTTGCTTAAAATTCTCAGCTTATGCAAAAGCTGTACCTTGGTTAGGGAGAACTCAGCTTAACACAAAGGTTACTCGCCAGTTAGAATAGACCAGCAGGCTGGTAATTATTCCTCTTTAAACACTGGATGAGCCTTAGACTGTGAAAGTCCCACCTCTACAGCTAAGGACATAGATTGATTTCCATGTGCACATGCTGTTGTACAGTCTGGGGCTGAAGCTTTCTGTATTAGGTCTTTTTGTCCTGAAGATGATTTATTTGGCAAAGTCTCCAGCTATTTTGAAGTTTCAAAGAATCTCACAGGCACGCCCTTTCCCTTCTTCCCCATCTCCTTCCAAACATTACACATTCTTAAAATATGTATACTGTTTACCAGTGCCTTTGAAGATGAATACATGTTTTTTCTGGTAAATTAAATGATTGTGTTTAAGGATGTTTTAATATACTAACTAGACCTCTGCATCAAAGACCTTCATAAGCAATGACAGGTATGATTTCAACAGTCCAAGAATGAAAGTGGTTGAAATTAGAAAGTTAGTTAATTAACTCTGGGCAAACAGTATGGTTGTGAAATATTTTTAAATAAAATAAGCATTATCTGAATCCTTTGGTACAGTAGTAAACCACGCTGCTGCAAGGGAGCAACTCCAAATCTAACTTGGGATAAGTTCAGAGTGAGAAATCACAAGTACTGAAGAAACCTCCCTTCTTCTGGGGGAGGTGCTCTTCACACTGCCCATCCTGCAGCACCTTTTGCTGAACGACTTGCGGCTGAAAACAGCAAAAGCTTTTGTAGCAGTCAGGGCCAGATGGAAAGTGCCATATTGGCAACATCAACTGAGACAGATGGGAAAGAGGGGAAAACCTGCCTAAAAGAAAAAATGATAAACCCATCACACAATCACATACAAAAATACTCAAAAACCAATCTTTCTGATCTCTGATCCAAGGAAAATATGCACACCACTGGTTCAATATAGGACTGCTGTCTTGTAGCAACAACAATGTCCTTGATTTTGAGAGCAACTGCAACGTGGAATTCACTAAGTTACTACTGCTTGTAAAAGGGGCTTCTTTTACAGTTACCTCTCTTCCAACCCACCTTACTCCTAATCAGTCACACCCAAAATAATTTACCTAATTTCCTACCTGTCCCTGAATCTTGAAAAGTGTCATAGATTTTCTGACCTCGAAAAGCCATTAGAAGTGGAAGGCACCTACTGAATGCCAAGAGGGGCTCTAAGAGAATGCAAAGGGTAAAGCAAGGAAGTAAAACCAGACATTTTTCTATACCAAAATAGTTAAAGTCAGCTTAAGAAGAAATCCAAAAGCTCCCAAGACTTATAGCTTCTTAAAACTTCACTGATGAATTCAATTCTTTTCTGGAATATATTGTTCCACTTGGTGAATCCAACAATTGCAGATTAAATGTTTTAATGCCAGCTGTTTATTTTAAGCTCTGACTCAGTTAATCTCTTGCAAATTTGGGGCTGTTCAAAGAAAGTTAATACTGGGATGTTAGACAGTCGATTAATTAAAACTAAATATAATCACAGCTATACTCACTACAGAGAAATTAACAACAGGCAAAAATCTAACCATAATAGTGATTTAAAGTCAACAAACTAATAACAATACAAAATCTGAGGAGCAATCCTAAAGTTGACTTATATTGACTCAACAATTTTGTCTTCACAAAATATCTGATTTTCAGATCCATTTTACAATTTGCTTGGAAACAAATATACTCACATATACACTACACCCAAGCCTGTTGTAATAGCCTATGTGAGAAAGGAAAAAATAAGAGGAAGTGACATGAGAAATCCAAGATGGAAAAGACTGATTTGGTCCCAGTTCTTCACCTGTGTATACAGTGTATTTTCTAGTTTTATTTAGAATCTGGCAAAAGATGCGACTGCTGTCTTTCACCCTACAAGAGGAAAATCAGCACCCAACTGCCATGCTACAGACTCCACTTCCACATTGCTGTCTTTGAGTAAAAGCTTTAAAGACTTCTCTTACTGTAAGCACAACAGCTGCCCGTGAAAATTGATGTGAACAACAGGTTCTTCTGGAATGAAATCTTGCTTGGTCATGCAGAAATAAGTCAAATGTATTGGATTTGTTTATCTCTAATCCAGCCTCTGCTGTTCATTTACTTCAAAGGCAAATTCCTAACTTCATCATATAGCAGAAATTCACTGACCCAAGAACAATGTGAAAAACTTTAAATCACATTGGTTTCCTCCTCCTTTTCTTCCTCCCACCACTCTTTCTTCTTAATTATCATGATTAAGACTCACTCATTGCCAAGACTGCTGAAAAACACAGTGAATATTTGAGTTTGCAGTCATATTTCCGCAATCACATTTAACAATAAAAAGTAATAGATCTTTCATTTAAAGGTGAAATTCTTTTTATTACTCATTTGCCTAAGAGCAAGAAGGATCCTACGAATGAAGAATAGTATGTTTCTGGGGAAAAAAAAAAAAAAAGAGTTTAATAACCTGCATTTTAGGAACAGTAATTTAATCCCTTAAGAAATCCATCTTAAGGGATTAAATAATCCAATTTACCAGAAGCATTGCCGAGGTTCCATTTGGCCGGGATAGCTGGATAGACATTTCAGGGAACATCCTATCAATCCGACTGATGACGTCATCAACATATCTGCCAAACAAACCAAAACAAAAGAATTATCACAGACGCTCTGTGCCACAGACTCAGATTGTTACTCCTTTTTAACAATGTCCACAGGACTTCCCTGAATTATTTCTCCTTAGTACCTGCATATTCTTCAAAAATGCAAGCGAGCATAATTCAAAAAGTTATTGATAAGAGGAAACATACCAAAGCCCTACTTAAGTGGTTTTTAAAATTAATTACTCTGCCCTTAAAAACAAACACTCAATTTTTAGACCAAATCTGTCAGTCTCAAACTCTTGCCACTGTATTTCTATACTTTTGCCTCCAGGAGTTGAAGGATACATTACCAAAATTACTCTTCCTGGGTAGGAAATAATAGGTTGTCACCTCCTTACCCTCTCTTTGATGAACTAAACAAATAGAGATTTTCTCAGTGTCTTCAAACTATTCATAGGGTTGTTTTTTTTCCTGAATCTTTCCCATTTATTTCATGCACTGGTGACTCTAAAATTGGCTAGCACATTCCAGGAGTTTCTCTGAGGTGATCAAGCAGACAGGTAAAATAACATCCTTCCTGCTGGGTATAATCCCCCTGCTTACGCAGGCCAAAGGGAGCCGGCGCACATTTGTCACGGTTCCCTGGTGTCGTACTAAGAACTGACATCCATTAACAGTGAAAACTTCCTTTCAGAGACCTTGTTCCCCAGGACACATCGCCCCATCCCACGGGCATGTCTCACATCCTTCAGCCATTCCTCTGGACACATTAAAATGCACAGTATTTGCTTTAGCCGAGTTTACACGGCAGTCTGTATCGTCCGTGCATCAATCTGTCCTTTGGTACCACTTTCAGTTCTCCCGAAGGATGCAGACGGAGGGGCACTACTGCCGTGTTATCATATGCATCTACAAACTCTGCAACTTGATCACCGATTCGTGAATGAATTTATTGATAAAATGTTTTCATGCTAGCCCACATAAGTGCTCTGAAAAAATATTTTGGAAAAATCGGTTGCCCCAGTTAGACTAACAGTAAAACTGAAATACCTAATTATTTCCCTTTAATTTGCTTAAAAGAAGGCAAAAAATGTTGAATTCTCGCTCTTTAAAGTTATTAAGTTCTATTGTTAGCTCCTAAAAAAAACCCAAACGCAAAACAACAAGGTGCTATGCTCCAACTGCTATTTTGCAAGGGATTAAAAATCATCAGAAAAAAATAAAATAAAATCAAGAAAGCTGCACTTACACAGCTGGAAAAGTCAGCCCACTTTTAAAAGTAAAAAAAGAATAGAATTAGTTATGACAATTTTGCCTAAAAATCTTAATCCGGGAAACCTTCCCCATTCACTTGAATGGCTCACTAGCAGCTGCTTGCTGGTAAGCAAGGTCAGAACAGCCATAAGCCAAGAACTTCCTTAGCACGGTGAAAGAGGAGACGCGTAAGACTGCTTCAGGATGAGTAAGCTACACACCAACAGTATGCACCTAACTAACTTTAAACATTACTGAATCCCATATGGTTTGTGGTGGTGGGTTTTGTGTGGTTTTTTTTTTTGTTTTTGTTTTTTTTAAACACAGCATGAGCGTTTATACTGTTTTGTAAATGCAGTTACTCCGGGCTCTGCAAATAAATTTGGCTATCACTTGCGTGTGAATAGAGATGGCTGATTGAGGAACAGGCAAGGAGAGATTCTGTGGTTAGGATTGTGTCTTACTGCCTTGCACACTACAATGCAGATTATTGCAGAATTTAAGTTTTCTAATTTTCCAAGCTTTGGGCAATAAAACAATCAAAATATGAAGTTGCATAAAACAAAGGCTGCTTACACACTGACACAGTCTACATGTGTTAAGGAAGGAAAATTCAAGTAATTTTAAATCATACAAACAACAGTTCAACTCATGCATTTAATCTGCTTAGGTCCTTCTGAAAAATCCCAGGGGACAAGTACTTTGTTCATTGAAAATGTGATCCAGGCTGGTTGGAGGTAACCAATTCTTCAACTCTTTCTTAGATCTGTTTATTTTTTACATGTAAAAATTGTCTTAACTGTGTTCCTTAAAACTTGACTCAAGCCCAACTGCCACCTTCTACTACCTGGGCAGTATAAGACAGAACAGGGAATTCAAAGGCAGCTTGTAAGAGTCTTCCTTTTAAGTGAAATCACACATAGGGCAACACAGAAATCTTCTAATTTGTATCAACCAGCTCCTGAAAGAACTTAAAGATGCGTTACTAAGATGATTTGGGCTTAGAAGCCTGGCAATTTTGTACCACTCTTCACAAGTCAGTTGACAAAAAAAGAAAATTGAAACCAGACACTTCAGGAAATACAGTGTTTTACTTTGGCAAGGCTCAGCAATTCCATCAGGACCATCCACACAGGTAGCCTTCTCCTTCTCTTCTCAGTCAAAAGAATGTCAGAGAAAATCCAAGACCATTATGATAAACGAGCATTGATATACGTAACACTGTTTCGACCCTTTGCCTTTTTCAGACAGAGACATCAGGGTTTCCTGAGGACTCATCAGAACAGAAGGATTCTTCAAAGATGCAGATGTAATTACTAAATTAGCCTGACTACATGGTAGCCTCAAATATACAATGACAAACAACCTAATCTAAGGCAAAATTCTTCTACAGATACGCCCTTCAGAGAGGACATCTGGTAAAACATCTTGCGAAGGGATGGATATGATAAATCAGATGCAGTAATGTAAAAGTGTAACTGGTGACGACTTTAGAGAAAACTGAAGAACATATAATAAAGACAAGATAAAGTGCACTCCTGAGGCTGTCTGGAAATAGGGTCAGAGAAAAAGCTGCTGTCTGGAACTTATTTTGCAGAAGTGAAATATATTAATTTAGTGCCAAAATAAGCAGTCACAATTTAGACATCTCTGTCCAATCAGTTTTAGCTCAAAAATATGATAGATCCTATTTATGTTACAGAACCTCTTACACAGTCTCAAAAAAGCGTAGCACTTAAGGATGGAGAAAGGTCTAATTTTACTTTGCCACCAAGCACGTCTAACTTTTAAGGTACTTACCACATCTCAGTTTTCTCCTACTTACAAAAGATGCTAGTTGGAATGAGCATTTACAAACCCAGAAGAAATAATGCAAAGCAGGGAAAAGCAAATGAAATAGATTTGCTCAAGTATTTGGCATATCTTCAGAAAAAAAATAGAAAAAATTCATGGAATTCTCAGAATTAAATACAAGCTGAAATTATACGGTAGTAGCTTCTCCTCTTGTCCTAGAACCGGCATTGTTCCACCTATGAAGGGGTGAATAGAGCGTCTAGACAAACTCCCTCCCCATGGCTTCCCTATCACGCAAAGAATGCTCAAAAACGTCTGAAGACAGGCAACAACTGCAAAAGATAATTCCCAATAATCCCCACATTCAATTACAGCACAGTATTTAAACTCCTTATAGACAGAATTCCATCTTACTTCTTCTTCTAGGCCTCAAAAACCAACACACTAACACCTTAGAATTGCAACATCCTAAATTAGTCCCATTCTATTCAAAGAAGCTTCAAGTAACTTCATCAATACCTGCATCCTAATCCAGACGCATATGCATCCTAGTCAGAAAAGAACAACAGACTTCACCAACAGGACTTCCGATCATTAAACCGTATCAAATGCTAAAGCAATTTTGCTAATGTAATTTTACTGGTCAGAGGGAGGATTTTAAAAGCAGCTTTAATAGCAGGTTTGTACCAACTTCCCTCTCCCATTTTTTCTCCTCTTTCTCTCCTTCATGACACAGATTCATGATTTTTAAGGAGGTTTTAAAATTATATTTTTGACAGAAAATCTTTATTTTAAAAAATGATAATTGTATCATTCAGGGGCATGCATCTGAATGTGCAACACAACCAGCCAGTAAGATCAGACCTGACATCAGATGCTCGCCAAGGCTGTCAACACTATAAATCATTATTTTCATTTTAATGTAGTAGAACACTTTTTTCTACAAACATGCTATATTAATACTGCAAAAGTGAGAACATAACAATCTACTTCATGAACATTAGCAAAGACAAAAAGTAATTCAAAATGCTACACTCCGAATGAAGTCTTGTTACAAACATGCAGAAAAATCAACACCAGAATAAAGCAACGGAGATACTATTTGAAAAATCTCTCTACCATTTTGCCAACAAGCATATACATAAATCCTTTAGTTAGAATTAGAGGAACAATGCCTGGAACAGACAGAAGACGCTTTTGAAGCCAGTTAGAAAATACTGTTTATAAGGGACTAATTAGTTATGCAAAATGCCAAATGAGACGTTTCATACTAAAACATCAGGTTGACAAGGTAGAAATAATTCAGGAACCACCTTTGTAGATAAATGGTCTTGTAACATCGCTTTGAGTCACACAAAGGCCCCCCCAAAAGACAGTAATACAAAAGAGTAATTCATTATAAATTCCTTTCAATTCCACACTGGACAGATGGCTTAGTTCTCTGATGTGACCTGTCTTAATTTTTTTTTTTTTTTATTTTTACTGGATTAGATCCAGTGATCCAATGTTAGTGTGAGGTTTAACAGCTTAGACAAGATTTAAATAGCATTTATCCCACACAGTGTTTAAGTTGCATGCTGTTCATTTTTTCCACTCAACACAACAATTTAAAGATCAGAAATATAGGTATTAACAATAATTTACTGAGGAGGTCCTTTGGAAGAAAGAAAATTTTGCTAAATGATCTTAAGGAGACAGAGAAAAAGATAGAGAGGAAAAAAATACACATTTGTAATATCAAAGAGTGTAATTTTTCCTATACACTCAGTGGAAAACAACAGATATGAGATGAAGAGAAACTCTACGATTCTACTGAATGTGGATTAATGATATTCTGGACAGCAAAGGGGAAACTCTCCACATATTCTCTCACTTATTAGCACGGTATTTACTTGCTCCCAGAATTTTTTTTTTTTTTTTTGGCTTTCAGTTACTATTTTCAACACAGCTAATAATTTCTTTCCACATGTCTGGTATTTCAGAAGTATGGGCCGGCCCTGCAGACTCTTGCTAACATATGCAGTGTTCGCTAATAAAGTCATTGGTGCAAAGAGCCTGCCTGCGCTCTACTAAGACCTATGTAACAGCTATTTTTTGCAGAACCAGGCTCAATATGTAGCTTAAAGCTTTTAGCAGTGGCAGGATTTTAGGTATAAAGATACTAAATAGTTTTCAGGCAACTTGATTAGAGAAATATTGTATTTTAAAACATACGAGGTAGTCACCGTTCTACTGTGATTTATTAATCAACAAATTAAAAGTTTTTGTTTGATTCAAGCAAGTCTCTGCAGGTAGCAAATTCAAGTTGATAGAAGGCTTTTCAGAAGCATCAATTAACAGTAGTTATTAAAACAGTGACCTCTGCCAGCTTTTGTGAGATGACACTTCCTGCTTGGATAGGCAATGAAAAGCGTGAAAAGAAATTCAACAACTCTCACGCTGAGAAAGCGACTTCAAGTCTCAAGACTAAATTAGACAGCTGGCACAATCCATGACATTTGTACCTCAATCCTGGAAGTCTCTGCCTCTTCCCCAAATTCCACAGGCTTTGTTTTTTTTTGTTTTTTTGGTTTTTTTGGTTTTTTTTTTTGGTTTTTTTTTTTTTTTTTTTTAGTTGTTAATTCAGGCTCTGGCTCTTTTCTTCTCTAGAACCTCTGTAAAAATGCTCGTGATTCCTGGTTCTAAAATCACTTTCTTGTTTTGACCAACTTCTCCTCCAGCTATAAATTTCCTTGCCAGGCTGTCTTCTCTTATAGCTATTAACACTATCCTTTTGTCCTTTCTGAACGAACAGCTTCAGTGGTTTCCTCTCTCTTCTCACCCAATTTCCAAGTTTCTGTTGGTGGGAGACTCCAGCCAGGCTCCTCCTGGCTCTTCGCGTTTCCTTCCGTTCCATTCTCATCCGCACACTAACTTGGTCTTCTGCTACTCCTTCAATGCCTCCTTTCCCGCTGTGAAATCTTTATTCACAATACGTTATAAAGGAAAAATGTTACCTCTTTCAAATAACTGACTGTCTTCTAACTACCATGAGGTAAGTTGAGGGCAGAAGGGGCAAACCTGAGTCTCTTGAGTTATACAGAGTTCTTCAGTCTTGGGGCTACAACGTATGATCAGCTTGAGCGAGTTTTGGCACTGGAGTGTCTTGCTAATATGAATCCACAGGTGTGGGAAGAAGCAAGCCAGAATGCGTGGATTGTAAGGAACAAATTTGCTAAGAAACCTTCGACAAAGGTCCTAAGGAACAGATTTGCTAAGGTTCATGCCTAACTCCTCCCTACCCTGCCGTGGACAACTAATACGATGCACAACTGAAAGTGCTGAAAGATTCAGCTCCAAACTTGAAAGAAGGCAGCTTTCCATTCATTCTTCCAAGCTAGCTTGTTTTCAACTTTGCTGGAGATGTTATTTCGGTCATGGAGGAATTAAGTTTCATTATTGAGTGGATGCAAAAGATTAAGTTATGTGCCTAAATAGTCTAGAAGTGTTTATATGTAAACACAGGGTGGTCTGCTTCAAAAGCATATGCACATATAGCTGTATCAAACACTTAACCATCTGCACTTCTCACTCACAAAAGGCCAAACCTGGTACAGCACTTAAGGATGCATGTGAAGTCGTTTGGACAGTTCTCTAGAAGCCAAGAGAGAATGTTTAAGGGTTGAATTTACAAAGACATTTCAAAACCTGAGGCTGTGATTCAACAATTTTCAAGCTGCAGCACCAATAGTGACATAAGGCACTGACACATCCCCTCCCGCATGCTGCGGCATACAGCCCCCTCAACTGTGCTGTGCTGGGAGAGCTGGATCACACAACCGATCTGGCTTTAAAATAAAAAAAAAATAAAAGAAGAAAAACGTATTAGTTTAAATCTAAACCCATTTAATGATTCAGCTCCTTGTGTGGCTGCACACGCTGTGTGCCAGCACAATTCCTGCCGGGGCCATGCATCATGGGCCAGGAATACTGTACACTGGGATCATTCTATTACAACAATAAAATATTGTTATGGTAAAATGTGTTACTTATACTGCATTGTTTATACAAACACAATTCCAAATTCTTCAGTGCTACTGTGAATCCACTGATAAGCAACATGGTGTAAATCTGCAAGGAATAGCCTCAAAAGTATGAGCTGACAGTGATGCTACAAATGCATGCAGGTTCTCATGCTGAATGCTTATGAGATGCAAACCTGCCCCGAATCAGCATCTACACATTTACATTAAATATGATCACCTCTAATGCACTCTGAAAGCTCACATGTTGACAGTGTATAGCTTGTTTTTTAAGACAGCGCAAAAAGACATCTGCTCATAATATCAAATTCCAGTGCACCACCTTAAAAAGCGTACCTTTAATATGGAAAACTTTAAGTTACAAATAGAGACCTTGCAGTCAAATTCCCACAGATATTTTATTATATTGCTGAAATAGCTTTTTTAGTAGTTATGTGGAACGCTCTTCAAATTGCCTTTAATTCACAGCAATAATCAAGAGGGGAATATGAATATCAGAACGTGTGAAATCTGGTTAAGAAAACAAGCATGCATCTACTTTACAGTCATCACTAGAATCTTGTCTGAGCCTGTTACTAGTCTGTGCTTTATGGAAAAAATTAACTCCTTTATACATACCTCGAGACAAAAAACAGCTCTCCCTAACTATGCAGCCTCATTAGTAATAGAATTTCAGATGCAACACTTCACAGAACATACATATTGTTTATATTTCCACTTCTTCATGAAAGCAGATGTTGCTCCACAGCCCAACAATAAATGCTAACAACAGTAATTTTCAGGGGCCTGGATGAGAATCAGAATTATTACATCAGTGTTTAGCTACAAAGATGGTTCTTGAATTACTCCTAACTCATCAAGCAATTTGTGCCCCACCTGTTAGCCTAAATTTGCACATGCAGATACATGTTTTCATACAGTAAAGCTGTGCCAGAAGTCCTCAGAAGAAAGTCAAGCCAAGAGATGGAGAATCTCTTCTGTAAAGGCAGCCGGCCTTTACAGAAAATTGTCTGCACAAACTACACACATTTCCCTGCCACGGGGTTTGAGAGATGGATTATCCCCACCCTCTCCACCACCTGCAGTTGAGCAGAGTTCACCTGAGCTTGCCTGGGTCTGCACTGTAAGGTGAAACCACCTCTCCTGCACTCACCAGTCAGCCATGGAGCGAGGGAGAGGATTAAGCTGTGACACGCTGATGTTCAGCAAACACCAGACAGTGCTTTGGCAAAGGCCTCAAAAACAACACATGAAGTTCAGTCCTGCTTTTAGAAAAGGTAACGGGCTGAGCTGGTTTTTGGTCCACCTGCCCAGCCAGACTCCCAAAGTAAACTGGGCTCCCTGCAGATGGGAAAGGTCCCGTCGTGTGGACTGACTGCCTGATGGGATCCTGATGCTGCAAATTACTCCACGCTTTCATTCCTGAATTCACTCTTTTAAAGCTAGAATTCAGTAATTTATAACATGTACTTTTCAGCTCTGCTATTGAAGAATTACTTCAATAGCAAAGTCTTCTCACTTTCTTTCTTTGTGCTTTATTTCCCCCTCAACAGAGCCGAAATTACAGTACTTACCTCCTTTTATGAAAAGCAACAGATGATGCATGATACCCATTATGTATTCTATACCTCTCAAAAGCAGCGAGATTTTACCTTTGGGTGGAGAGATTGATGAATAGGAAACATACTATGTTTTGCACAGCTAGACCTTGTTATACACTATGCTTGACCATATAATAGCACTGCTGGAAGGAAGAGTTCTTAGTGATCATTTATGTTAGGCACATCAAGTCCCAGAACTTAGTCTGACCTTAGAAATCAACACAAATTCCAGAGGGTAGGAGGAAGGGAGAACTAAGGATGTAACCCTCTGGCGCATGGCTAACATCAAAACAGGAGATCAGAGCAGACTGTTTCTTAAAACAGGTTTGTTTGTATCAGTTAAGTTAGCAAAGCCTTGATATTTTCTGCTTTTAAAAAAAAGCATCCTCTACTTAAATCACATTCTGATGGCATGCAGGCAGTATGTGGTTTTAAAACATTCTTCACATTTGCAATGGCTCAGTACTCTGGAAAGCTGTCTCGCTGGAATTTCTCATCCTTACCATATGTTTCTTTTAACTTCAGCTAACACCACAATATCTTACTGCCTCTGTCGTGTCAGCATCTAATGCAGGCACCAGCATGCTTATCAGAGCTTCAGTCTTCATTATTAAATGCACGTAGGGTGTTTGTACGGTTATTGACGCTACCATACCTAATGTTTCATGACCTGTTAGAAGTTACTGGGATGAAGATACCCAACTTTTATGCAAAATAGTTTCACTCCTACAGAACCAAGCTAAGACACAATGCTATCTATTACCTTAGAACGTGCACTGGCCTCTTGTTGTATTTTGCAAGTAGATTTCTGAAGCTTGTAACCATGCTCACATCTAAGCATACTTAGAGAACAACAGAAGTGCCTGAAGGAGCAAATTAGCCAAGAGACAAAGCACAACCAAAAAACTCCATCATAGACATGAAGGCATTAAAAAAAATGGCCTCATTTCATTCGAGTCCTCAGTGATGTATTATTATTATTGTATTTCTAATTTCTTCCTTTAAAATTAAAGTATTCTTATAGAACAAGATGTTGGAATACATGGGATTAGTAAGTAAAGACTCAAATTTTAGGTCTCACCAATAGACTTCAAGCAGCCACTCAAAAAGAGCACCCACTTCAAGACCTAGTGCTTTATTAAAATTATAAACTATGGTAAAAACAGACAAGTCTTAATAACACCAGTTCTAAGGGTACTCAGGATACTTGATATCAGCCTTTGAGGACACTTAAAACCAATTTGTTCTTCTGTAATTAAGAGGGAAGTAAAGGCGAAGAAAAAAAACACAAAAAAGATGAAATACCGCAACAAATGATCGCTTGTACAGCCCAGTGCAATTTATTACACAAACTTTTACCAAATACCCATTTCAACTTCTGCGATCACCCACTAAGTTTTCCTGAGGCAATTTGATAATTAGTCCTGATTTTGCCTCTTCAGGATTATACTCTGACCAAGTATTTCGATCTGCCTGTGATACCTACAGAGATGAAAAATCTATCTTAAAACTCACAGGTTTCTCAAAAGACTCCTTCAAGGTCGTCTCTATACTGCAGTACGAAGACTGCATATGACAAGTACGATTAGACATTTATGAACTCAAGACCCTCCCAGTACAAACATTTTGGAAAGAGAAGCCCTTCAAAATATTATTTTCTAAAAAATACACTTTCATCACTTCTTCCTCCACCATGACAAGCTGTTCCTTAGGTTGGGATTTTTATAGGGCTCATGGAAATTCATTGCATGGCTTCCACTGAAAGTCAGTGTGGTAGAGGAAGGCTAATTCCCCTTAACAAATGCTCTGAAAAAAATTCCTCTTTAAACAACAGAGTTGGTTAAAGGAAAGGGCTTATCATGGCAGTTATTCTTGGGCTTGCCAAACACAGTCCAGACACCTCAGCAAAGTGACTGCAGAAATTTGCTGCCCCTTTTTGGCCATTTTCCCACTCTTGTGATCAGGTTCCCTCTCATTTGATGTTATTTCCCCTCGCACACAAGGATCAGTGCGCAACCCCAGTGAAGATCAGACGGACTTTATGTTCACTGTGGCTCTTTAAACACTGGAGTCTCTGCCTTGCCTGTGTTCCTCCACTGTGCAGAGCAGGCAGAGCAGAGTTTAAAGCACTTCGCAAGGCTGGAACCTGGACTAAAGCCAGAGAACCACCACGGTAAGCAAATACAGTTCTGTTCGTAAGTATATTCTTGTACTTGCATCGCTTTACATTACCTGCAAAGCTTCCCTAAAAAAATAAACCATAAACCAGCTTTTTATACCAAGTATATCTGAAGTAGGACAACCCCTTTAGAACTACTGTGTCTGGTGCTATCAGGGAGAAATGTTCAGCCTATTAAAATGTAATACACTTCTGTTCATGTAAGCATACCAACAGTGAAAACTGCCTAAATGAAAAACAAGGCATGAAGATCGACTTAGGTAAATACACACAATTATTAACACTGCCTAGCTTTGCTCCTAGATACGTTTATCTAATTCTAAGCATCCACTTCACAAATATCGAGCTCAAAACTTATAAAATGCAAGTTATTTTAAGGAACATCAAGTTGGTTACCCAAAGTAAAGAAATTCCCAATTGTCACATAATTTCTAATAGTAAATAGGTACAGATTTAAGAAACATAGAATTTGAGGATGGAAACAGGGGAAAAAAAGAAACTGGGAAAAAGAAAAGAAGAGAAAAAAAAAAAGGAAAAAAGAGAAAAAAAAAGACTGCCTTCTGTAACGTTAAAGAGTGGCATTGCACCGGATGGGACTGTACATGGTCACAGGCAAGAACTCGGACTTTGCCAAAGAGCATCTCAAAGGGTCTGCTACAGAAGGCACAATGAAAGGTTTCTTGCAGACTCTGAAGACAACACCAGCCTGATCAACCTTTTCTAATCAGCAGCCCAAGTGTCTCGCCTGTCTGTCAGCGACAGTGCCTCTCAGCAGGGAGTGGTTTATTATTCTAATATGGTGCTCCAATAAAGAGAGGGTCAGCTATGAATCACTATCATGAGAAGATTTAATTAGATTTTTACACCAACTAAAGACATTCCTTGCACACACACAAAATTTTAAATATGGAGATAAATGACAGTGTATTTTAAGCAAGGTTACCTTTTCTGTTTATATTTTTCCTTTTCTTGTGATGGCTGATTACATAGTTACACTGTGCAAGCTTAAAGGTTTCTTATGAAAAACAGCTCAGTAATTTTTTCATTAAAAACTCTCTCGCCAAATCTTCTGAAATATTCCACCCAACAGAAAGCTCTGTGTTCTTGTAGGAAAAAGTGTGATGACAGCATAAACAAAAACCTATACCAAATTAAAAAAACAAAACAAAACTCTGCTTCATCACAGAGTAAAAGCTACAGAATAGTTTGATATCCAACACATGTACAATATATACCAATGTATTATTGTAGTATGGTGTTTTAATTAAAAATATACTGTATAAAGAAGAGCATGGGACTCAGCTATATTGATACATACAGGTGCAAACTACCTGTATTAGCAGATAGAACGTTAATTAAGAGTAACCTCGTATCAAAGATTTTTCTAAAAGCAACCAGAGGGAAAGCTGAAGTCAACCATGAGGGCCAGGGCTATTTCGATCATTAGGAAACCATTATCTCAAATTCATGCTGCTACCGGGATATAGGTTCACCTAGTAACATGACAGCAAATTATATGATTAATTAGCTAACATGTAGCTACTGAGAGTCAACCAGTTGAAGCCCTACAGAAACAGATAGAATATTACCAAATGGTATCTATCACCTCAAAAGACTGTCCTGCAGTTATATTTCCAAATATCAGTGGATTTGCGGATGTTTCAAGGGAGCTCTCCATTCATGCTCACTGTGCATTCACTACTCACTGCATTGACACGCATTTCTCTATTTGACTTTTGTTTAATCATTATTCTTCACTTTTTGCCTAATTGCAATCATCAAGTTTTCTGTAGATTCAAAACACAAACAAAATACACTTGCATTGATCTAATGCCAGACACATTCTTAATAGCTGTTCATAGGTTATTTTTAAGAAGGAGACAAAAATACCAGTTATACAACAGAATCAAGGGCTATTTGGCAAAAGACACAATGAGACAAACATCACATAACATATCTGAAAAGGAAACATGAAGATGGGAAAGCCGAAAAAAGTCTGACTGAAAACAAATCAAACGTAGTTATAGTTACATCTTCAGCTGCACTACTGAGAGGTTTGCTGCTTTGACTGGCTTTCTGCAACCCATCCCATTACACTGAAAACAGACTTCTTCCTAAGCTGCACCTAGTGCGAAGTCAGCAACAGCAGAAACCAGAAAATATGGGCAAACAAAACACAGGGCTCATTTTATTCTTTTCAAGGGCTTAAAAAACCCCCAATCTTAAAACATTAGCTTAAATATGTGTATGTACATACATTTCCCAGGATCACAGGGCAGTCAGGGAGCACTTTCCATCCTCACATGCCGCACTGCATCAGTGCTGACACACCTGGCAAGGCTCTATGCTCAAATCAGAGCTGAACTTCTCTCAATATACTCTATCCTTCACACTCAGGAGATGGATATGAAATGCTTATTTAGGATTTGAAAGTGAAAGCAGTTAAGTATTTGAACAGACTTTATGTGAGAGAGAAAAACTTCATTTCTTGAAATTTGCTGAAACAGCCAACCAGAGGAAGTTCACAGAGAAGGAAATATTTTAAACAGCCTGAAAACTAAGGGCCATCCAACAACCAGGTTCTCTATGTACCTTGTTTTTACTAGCATTTTAAGATGTGTGGAGAAGAACTTTAGCAGAAGGTATTCGAGAGATTTGCAAAATGCAGATCTTTAAGATCCAGTACATACTTACACATTAACGAAGCAACTAGTAACAAAAGCAAACAGGGGTTTGCTTGCACAAGAGGTTGCTGGTAGAGGATGATGCCTATGACACAATAAAGATTAAGTGGCTTAAATACATATAAGCAAGAAAACAGATAATTCAACCACGGTACTGTAGACAAATGCAAAAGTACATCATAGGAGAGAAAGAAGGATATTACAACACTCAGGCTTCAATATCAGAATTTCTCTCCCCATTGATGACTTAATAAAAAAAACAGAGGGAAGGCAGCAACTGTAGAACAACAAAAAGAAATTAGTAGCAGCAGATAATATTTTAGCTGTACTAGCAAAAATTATAATTGATTTTCTGTCTGTGATGTTAAAGTTGCTATCTTTGCACTGAAAATAAATTTTCATTTTAAAAGCATAATCACATGTTAAAGTAGTTCTACCTGGCATCTTCTGTCAGCAAGCTCATTTTAAAGTGGCATTTGAGAGCCACCATTGCTCCGTCATGTCAAGAAATTTGTTTCACTTCCTCAGAAATACCTACGATTAGATAGCATTAGATCTGCTTATCGTATATCATGCTGTAAAATCATGTTGTTGAAGAAGTAACCTTTTGTCTAAATGAATAACAACTTTCAAAGTAGAAAGGATCATGGAAGCATCAACATATAAATTGCTTTTAAGCCAACCTTTAGATTTAAAAAAACCCCCAAATATTATTTTAAATCCCAATCACTCCTCCTTGGAGTACTCCTTTTAGTTAACTCATCTGCTTCTCACTGTCTGTTTTTCAAACAAGCTACTACAATCTACATTAAGTAGCAATGTAGATTCTAAAAAAATACTTGCTTTCTCTCTCCATCAGCCACCCCGCCTCAAACACTCCTTAGAACAGGTTTTCAGCAGGCCTGTTTACACAAGAACAGCGCTAACTGGACCTCTAGAAGCAGATGAGCTGCTTTGATGACAACTGCAAGTGTGGTCTTCCATCCCTGGAGGTTTTCAGGATTCAGCCAGGCAAGATCACGGCTAATCTGATCTAGCTGTGACAAAAGACCATCTCTGCATGGCAGGCTGGACTAGATCGTCTCCCAGGGTCCCTCCAACTCAAACCCCAACTAGAAATCAAAGAGAATTCAGAGGTGAGAGTCTGGAGCACCCACTGCCACAGCAGACTTTTCCATTAATGCCTACTTGACTAGAAGATACAAAAAGCTGCAGCAGGCAGAGGGTTAGCAGAGGCAGTACCTGAAGAATAAACAGACAGAAGAATAGTTGGAGGAATTAGAGCTACAGGGTCTACTCAGTGCACCCAGCAGACAGATCGCACTTCAGGAACTGAAACACCAAACCAATGATTATCAATCAGGAATTATTACCTAAACTTTCAAATTTATGGGTTAATTGCTAACGATACACCTCACCGACATTCAGCTAATCAGCCCAATACTCTCTTTTCTTAACTTAAATTTAAAATTGAACCATAAAAGTTATAAAGCAGTAAGTGTTTAAACTTAGGTATTATTTCTAATAAAGTATTGTTAGATATGGCTATGATTCTTCAAACTATGAGTCTGCCACGTAGCTCATTAGCTCCAAATTTAGATCCAAGTTTGATTTGTCTTTCAGTGCTTCACAAAAGGCTCTTTTTATAAGACCCCTCTAACAGGCACATACAAATTCGTCATGAGCAAAAGCATCATCCATGCTGATCAACTGTCAAAATGCAAAAGCCAAAATAAAAGAAGGTTCTGCATGTAAAATAGGAAAGAAGAGCCTGGTTTTTGGCTTCAGGGGAGGTCAGTTTTATAGTGCTATTTTGGACACAGATATTAAATTTTGACTTAAAATATATCAAAACACTAGGGTATTTTTTGCCACTTCTAGAGCACATTTGACTTTAACACCAAACAGTGAATGCAACAATCAGCAAAAGAGCTCAACAATTTAGAGATTCAAGAAGTCTAGGGAGCTTGACACAGACTGACAGGCTCCAGCCAAGCTTGCTGTGTAATTATTTCATGCGTCTGCACTTTGTCTTCCATCACTGAAATGAACACCTAAAGGCAAGAACACAAAGGATACAGAATACTACATCATCATTCATGTATCAGAATGAACACTGACAGTGGATAGTTAGAGCTTCCTATGAGGTCTTGCAAGTATGAATGATACGGTCATTCATTCTTCACAATACATCACTCCTGGACTTTGAAATTTGTAAAAAATTAACTGGTCTTGACATGTGACAATAAAAACCAAAAATCCAGACTCTTCCCCTGCATGAAAGCATATGCCTCATAGTTAATGCCTTCTCTTATCCCAGCTTTGTACAAACACTACTCCAGTCACTCTCAGCACTCCTGCACAGTTCCCAGATGATACAATTCACATAGTTCATGCAGGGAAACCGAGGCACAGAGCAACTCAACAAAATCATAATTTGCTCTGCAATAACTTATTCAGGAATCTCTGTATCTTTAAGTGCTTTCAAACATGCATGGTACAGAATGAAAAGGCCGAACACTGTTCCACAGTCATACTTTGCAAGGGTTGGAAACAAAGTATTACAGGCAACAACAGAGCACAATGATCACACACAGAATGTAATCTTTATTTTATTTCATTCAAGGTGCCCAGATCAACTCAAAGGTGAAATAAGCAATTAACTACTTCACCATGATCTCTGTGCCAAACTCTTACTTTCTTTCCCAAAAATAAAATTTGTAAGAACAATCCTGAGCAATGTAAAAAAAAATTAATTTCAATGCAAAAATTGCTGCATGGAGATGCTTTTAGTTGCTAAAATTAGAGAACTTACTACAGGATTCCCCTGGCCATGACTCACAGACAGTAAAGAGGCTGCATGCAGCCATAGAAAGAAGTCAAAACTGTCTGCCCATGTTAACAAGGTCTTCTGTGTCCGTAGTGGTTTACGCCCTATGTTACCCCTGCAAAGGTAAGAATCGGGAAAATAAACTAATAATGAGGCAAATGTATCTACATCCAAATAGAAACACTATTAATACACTTGTTTTCAAAATGACACACAAAGACTACTGAGTAACATTACTGAAATTACAAAGACAGTGTTACTCTCTATCAGGTAAAACCTATACAGCAAAGAGGAAGTGCCTTGCAAAATTAAACCACCAGAAATGAAAATAACAGTAGAGCAGCATCTATAAAGGGATGAAAACCAAAGTCACTTCACCCAGAGAAACTTCTAACAGTTGCATTTTATTTATTTTTCTCCACTGTCAGAACTAGCAAAATAATTGTACCAAAACACTTCAAATAATTACAAATGAAAATTATGTTTAGAGGAAAACTCTATGAAGTCATCAGCTGGAATTTGCTGTGCAAGCTTTCTTCATTTACCCCATCCATAGGGTTCCTTGTAAACACACGAAAACCCAGAGAATGCCCTGAAGTGAAATTAAAAAGTAACAACAGTTATTTTTAACATCAAGTAAAGAAAGCAGAGCAAAGCAGTTCTCCTACTCTGTCACCTTTCTAGTTAGAAAGGGCATTCATCTGTCCTCAAATTCACGAGCCAGCTTGGATGACGGGTGCTGAATACAGCCGCTCGAGGCAGTGCTGCGGCATGGCCAGCCCACCATCCACTGTGGTCCTCAGGGAAGGGAACAGCCCCTTTAGTCCCCTGGTAAATCCCCATCTGCAGTTCATTGCTTGGGAGAACTTTCCCTTTTTGCCGAGTTACTGTCAAAACTACAGGGGACTTCAATTGCCTTTATTTTCAGGTACGACTTATATTTCAAAGTTGTTTTTTTTTTTTTTTACTGTGATACACTTAGGGAGTTTGCTTCCTTCTTAACAGTACAGGTTTCGCATTTGAAAGTACTTTTATCTCCCCTCACAGTATAGCCGTTTAGCTTTTCTCTCAAATAGCTAAAGGTTACTTGGAATCATGTAGAGGTACAGAAATACAGTCATTAATAAATACGTCACAATACATTCATATCACATCACATTATACAATATGATTATGCAATAATGTCGTTCTTGCTAAGCCACCAAAATATAAAGACCTTCTCCCTCCATCTTATTCTGGCACTGCTCTTTCTGCTTGTCATCTTTGACAAGGGAATATACAACCAATGCAGATGGAAACGCTTGCTGTAATGCGTTTCAGAATCTGGCAAGCGGCAGTTTTCATTTATTCTTTTCAGATTGTCTACCGCAGTAAAGCGGCCTCTAATCCCACTCCCCCAAATAGCAAAGCTAAAAAAAAAAGTGTGTGTGTGTGTGTGTGTAAAGCAATCATATGATAAAATCACAGCTTTAGCAAAAGCTTTGATATCATTATTAAGTTCATACAAATTTCCTCTCTAATCTAGCTTGTTCTTCACTAATTAGTCTAACCACTGGTAGTGTGTGTTCCTCTTTTTTTGACACAGAAACAAGCAGTTAAACTAGTATTTGCAGCCTTAATTACACATTAAAATCTTCATCCTTAACTTTCTTTTTTACTGAAAGTACAGGGATTCCCTACAGTGCAATATTAGTGTTCTGCTCTAAATGCTGCAAGGGCATCTTCTAATGGTTGGGACTGCGGAACAACTTTTAATTAATTGCCACCTTTTAATGGCATGGTTCTCACACAAACATTACCTTTAAGGCAAACATTCATCAAAGAGTCAGAAATTTGCTCTTTTACAACAGAGCTGCAACCCCCAACACTAACATTCAAGAAGGGCTACACACTGCTTCGGATCTGTGCATATTCTGGAAAATGAACATGCAGATCAAGGCCAGTTACACAGCCCAAAGTTTCCAAAAAGATACAGCTTTTTCATTTCCCAGCGATGGTCTGTTCCAGCTAATCTTCAGCAAAGTAGATGGGAATTATTTCAAATCATTGTGCTCAGTCACACAGGGCTGCACATCACACAGAGCAATCCTATTTGCAGGATTAGTGTGGGGAATATGACACCAAAATATCAACAGCAATCAGCCCCAGGCCTCTTTTGGCTAATGTCTTCAAGACAGACATGTTCATGGTGGTGTTCACTACAAGCACATTTGAGCTAAGGCTGTCAGTCCGTAACAGCTCACAACACGCTAACAAGTGAAGCTCTATACACTGTAAAGAAATAATGAAATCTTAATTACATGCTCTCTCTTTCCACAGTGGTTGGTTAGAATATTTGTTGAAAAGTGAATAAATAAAACAGATTTTTCCTCCCTCTTAAAATACACTGTGAAGTTTTACAACACAGCTAATGCACATTTCAGTAATTTACCAGGGCTAAAGCAACCTCCAAGATCCTTGTCTCTTGTACTTTCATGGACAAAAATTATTATCCTGTTAATGAATATCACAAGGAACATTTGGTTTTAGTTTAAGTTTTTTCTTTGGACAATCTG
>NW_010544112.1:29164-34500 GCF_000687285.1 Phaethon lepturus | reverse complement strand
TCCTGCTGTTTTTTTGTAATTACTTTGTAAGAAATTATGCAGCTGTATAGTACTTAATGGAACGAAATGAAATTCAGCATGTAACTACAGCCAGAAAAAAGCATTGATCTGGTATAACAAAACAAAGAAGATTATTACAGAAACCCTTGCTGCCAGATATATCAACATATTAGGAGATTAGATCGAGATTAAAATTTTTTAAATAATCATATTTCTAAAGATGCAGAGAACGGCAAAGATGTTGACTCAATGCTGAGTTACCAAGCATCAGACTCAAGAGTAGCAGCTGTTACAAAAACCAAACAAAAACCACCCCAAAAAACTTCCACACAAAGTCATATTGTACCCATGTAGCAGCAATGTGGAGTTTACTCAGACGATTTAACAACACTTGGACTCTCTGTCCCATCTGAGTACTGCACGAGAGCACAGAGCACAAAGCGGGGAAGTGCCTCCTCACTCCACCACTCTCCACGTCACATGTACTGGGACCAAATCTGCTAAAAACCACAACAGTTTATTACGGAACTGCTCCCTCTTACCAGTGTAAGGGTCTAGTTTGGAATCTACTCAACTCTCCAAGTCATACAGCTCTATCTGGGGCTCCAACACTTCTACTGATTGGAAGTTAAAAAAATGAAAATCCAAAATATATTAACATTGCAAAAGGATTTTTCCTATTCTCTGAATGCTGGTTTAGTATCGTTGGAGTGATCAAGTTTACAGTGTAAAAGACAACTGGATTTATTTTGTATTACTATACGCCATACAAAAGTGTAGAAGTCAGAAATATAGAAGCGGGATATGGGTCCCAGCAGCTGTTGTAGGACTGAGTGCTATCATACGTTTTTATCGTCCACAAACTTCAAAAGCAGACCACATTTTTTCCTCAGATTTCAGATTCTTATTACACCTGCATTGGTCTACTATTTGCAATTGTCCCTAACTAAAGAAACCGCATACATCCATGATAAAGCACAGGAAAGGACAATCGATCGACCTCAAGTGCCTCACAGACCGAAGAGGGAAAGAAAGAAGGGGGGGGAATTAAAAAAAAAAGAATCTGTCTGCCTTCTGTATCTTTGGTATCTAAACAAGCTACAAAACACACGTATGGTTCCAAAGTTAACACGATAGATAACCCGAGTGAACAACAGTGAAAAAGCAGAGACATAAAACAAATTAACAGCACCTTATTTTAAAATGTACCTCTTACACCGAAATCAAAAGTTCAACTGGATTACCCCCTTCTCTCTTTTTTGGAGCAGAGCTTGGTAAAGTATCTTTGGCTACAAATAGTTAGATGCCTAATCAATGTTATATCCCCAGGAAGTTATTGGATTTGATCTTGTTGGAGTTGTCTAATAAAGCCCCTCATGAATCAAAACAGTACTTGGATTTTTTTCTTTCCAGCTAAATTATATTGAGTGCTACACAGTAAATACCACATAACTAAAAGAGACAGATTGCTATTACATCTAATAGCAGGCTGTTTTTTCCCCCCAGTATTTAAATAAAACACACAAAAAGAAACAGGATAAAGCAACGGCAGGCCCATGACCGCTCTGCGCCCGAGAACAGCCAGACACTGAGCTCTACGAACCGCTTGTCACTGCTGTTGACATGGGCCATTAGGAAAAAAATAATCTCTCTTTAAAAGCCGACAGTCATCTTTCATCCAAATGACACAGATCAGTTAACTCGCTTGTGTTACATTCGAAAACCAGAAAGAACAACATGACACCCACAAGCACAGCTGTTCTCTCGATAAAATTAAGTTCAAGAAAGTTTAATGATGTGTTATCACCTAGGAATTTTCCCTCATAATTTGTAATACAATATGGGTTCATGCATGGTAGACACTTCCCCAGCTTTGGGATCTCAGTGTCCCAGCTACTGAATCTGAAAAGAACCAGATCAGCTCCAAGCCATCTGTTAAACATTGCCATTGAGTTTAAGAGTAACCTAAATCAGAATTTGTAATACTGTGGCGGCAATGTACTTTGTAGTAATCCAGACAACCAGTTTTCTTAGCTTTCAGTAGTGGGGAAACACTGTTGAGAAGAAAATGAAGTTAGGATTATGTAGTGAATAACTCTTCCTCCATGCCCTAGGATACAACTTTAATACTCACTGTGTTCAAGGAAACTAGAAGTATCCAAGGGTCTCACTAAACCTACAACAAAGGGTTTACTCTTGCTCTAACAGGGTCCAGTCTCATTTCCATAAAAGAACTTGTCTAAAAGCAATTGTTGTCATCTCTGTTTGGTAGGCAGAAGGGAAACATGAAGAAAAATCCAAAACAAACCAAAACATAGCTGTATCTTAAAATTACTTGAACGTATCGTATTTTCAATAGCTGCTGAAATTCATTATGATCTGAATTTTGCAGCACTTCTCCTCCTGTAACAAAGCTGTCAAAATAGCAGTTTCCTGTTTGCTCATTATTCTCTATTATATTCTACGTGGTTTGAAAAATTCACTTGGGGACATTGCTATTCTCCGAAGCAGTATTGTAGGCAGCAGTTTGAATAGGTTTGTATTACTCAGTAGTTTTCTTTAAAGAAACGAAATACTACATATACACTATATGTAATCCTTCGAAAAATTTTAGGGGAATGCATACCATGCAACAGCATCATTACATCATACCCCTCCATCATCACTATATTTAGAAAATAATGGAATACTAACCCCTGAATTGCACAGCATGGATTTTATAATCAAAATAGATTTTCCTCTAGGGAATGGACAAATGCTCACCAAACCGCTTGTTTAATGAGCACGGTCCTTTTTACCAGAGGTTACTAAGAACTAGTACTCTGCCTAGCTAGATCAGCTTTGGTAGTTAAAATACCTGTATTTGAGGGGGGAAAGCCAGTATTTTGGACCTTCTGTGCAAAGTTACCGAGTTTATTAAAAAGCAAGGCAAAAAGAAGGCAAAGAACCATTCAGCTAAGATTCTTTAAGGGAAAGTAAGTTATTTAAGAAGCTGATGAAGTACAATATAGAAAGTTTTCAAGAGACTTTCTATTTAGTTAATTCAACTGCTTCAAGAGACTTGAGTATCAAAATATCCTGCAAGATGTGCAACTAAACTCTGAACACACTAAAATCAGGGTTTGTTAGGGATAAATGCAACCTCACTGTACAGCAATACACTACAACTTACACTAAAACAGCTCCACAAAACATCTGCAGAACAGGTGTTCATCAATTTACTAAAAAGAAAAAGAAAACAATACAACAATATAATCCAAACTGTGCACAAGCTGCCAAATACTAAAATTAATGTTTGATCTACATGGTACACAGCTGCAAAGTAATTAAACTTATTCATGTAAATATTATTGTCTTACAATATAAAGAACTAATTTTAAATCTTTTTTTCTTCATATTAAAAAAAGGGATTAATTTGCAGAGCAAAAGGGTCACGTATTTCAGCAACATGTTCTCTTCCTGTTCCTGTCGCGCCGTCTTGCTAAAGTCAAGCTAAAGGAATACCATAAGAAACTTAAACATGAACAGGGATATTAAATGAGCTCCTAGTATTGAAAGTTATTGGAAACTGATCTCCTCCTTATTAATACAATTCCCCATCATGTACAAAAAGATATCTCCATGTTCCAGAATGCAAACAGAGTTTTAATCTTTAATTATATTCTCAACCTCAACTCTTCTGGAGAGAAGTATAGATGTGGGCCCGAGGATTATTGCTTTATTACATTATCATCTCTGTGGTATTTAATAAATATTGATACTTAATGCAGCTTTGCCAGTAGAGGGAAAGAAGAATTTTAGAACTGCACAAAGAACTTCTGATGACTTCTCAAAAAGGGAAATACAGCCACACACTTGCTCTTTTACTCTTGAATCATTCTAAAAGGAGGCCCAAATGTCAGAGTACAGCTCGTAATACTGAATGGGATTATTGCAATAACAACACTTGTGTGTTAAACAATCACATTCCCCACAGCCTATATACCAGGTGTCACACTTAACTGGTACATCGGATTCTTGGTTTCCAAGTATGAATCCCCGGTTGGGATTTCAGACCTCTACAACACAGAGAGGTCAGACTAGATAAGCATAATTTAAACATACGGTCTTAAAAAAAACACACCATAAAACCTATGAACATTTATTGGCTTAAGCATGCTTTGTCATTATCTTTAGAACAATCTGCCTCTTTCTTTAATAATGAAAATCCCTGAACCTAGGAAGCAATTAGATGCTGTTTATAAAACAAAATGCTGAAAAACACTTTCCTCCAAAAACTCTTGGCAAACCGATCATCAGGATTTTTCTTAATGTAAAAATGATAAATTACAGAAGTTAAGTTCCGAATAATTTGTTCTGGCACATCTGATGACTGGGTGTATAGTTTATATATATGCACATACCTTTCAGTTAACTGTTAAAAATAGCAACTGTTTTTTGAATAATACATCACTGACTATTTTAAATGAAATTCCTTCCTCAAGACTCAATTTGTGTGTCCTGAAGAAAGCTGTTGAACAAATACAATAGAATCTTACGGTACCACTTCTATGACAGAACTAACTTGCAGGGCATTAATATTATGAAAGAACAACACTTTGACTATGCTGGTACTGAATCAAGCTACAGTAAACACAGAGTTTGGGATATCTGTAAACCTATTTTCCAAATCCAGATGAACCTGCTGAGACAGTAAACTAACTTTTTAAAAGGAGACCACTCACTAAAGAACATATTGTGCTGAAAAGCATCTTTTGCTAACATAGCTCCAAAGGATGGAGCACGTATGGACTTCTTTTGAATACACCCATCGTCTCTAGGAGAAGAATCCGGATGGATTCTGAGGTGTTGAGAGCAGAACAGACACCTCCTCCATCTCATCCAGCACAAGTGGCAGAAACAACCTGGCCCTCCTCAGTCTCTGCCCAGTACTCTACCCTTCAAGTCTTTATTATCTCCTAAAGGAAAAATTACCTTCACAGCTTTTTGTTGCTCATTTATCTAGAACAGTATCATGGGCAGCAGTGTCTTTTTTTTTTTTTTTAAATAAAGGAAAAGTAATTTTGCTGGTCTGCTCCTAGCAACACAGTACAAACTCACAGACATTTTTACTCAATCTATTACAATGTTTTCACTGTCAGGTTAGGGCATACATCAGAGCACAAGAGATTTACAAGACAAGTTGAACAGCCCTAAAACAAAGAATTAAGACTCTCTTTTACTCAAGCCTGTCTGTCCATTGAGCCTGATGCTGTCAAACAAGAACCAGACTTCCACTTGTTTATAGTGTGCTTATTTCCCCAAACCCACAAATGTCACAACAAATGACCCCAAGA
>NW_010544112.1:23734-29133 GCF_000687285.1 Phaethon lepturus | reverse complement strand
GGAAAGAGTCTCAGTACCTTTTGTGGTGAGCAAGCTCTTGTTCTAGCAATTTCCTTGCAGGCAGAGAAGACAGGCGACTAATCTGGGAGCATACGAAAGCCCCATACAATACAGCTATCAAAGTCACCAGGTTTTCAGCTGAGACCCCTAAAAATTCCCATTAATACTAACTGACCCTCGTGTGTGCCAATGAACACAACTGCAAGAATACAGTCAACATCCTGTGCTTCCTCTTTCTTTCCTCCTCCTCAGCTCAAAGTCACTCACTGCTGTCATTTTCCAGCTAGACAGTGACATACCAGAGTCTGTTGGGCTCTCAGCAGGGTGGTCCACTGGCAGGGACTACTTCCATGGGTTCACTGTTCTCAGCCACTTCAGACTCTTTGGGGCACAGTGCTCTGCTCCCACAGGGTCATGGAGCCAACTATATAAACAGGAATTTGCTTTTGAGATGTGGTACCAAGCAAAATGATACAAAAATCAATTAACTGCATCAATTACTACACTTCAAGAGGAAAGAAAGAAAAAAAAGAGCCATCATTTCTTATTGTATTTATTTATTTCAAACCAGGACACACCATCCTGGTTTTCAGAAGGTTTTTTTGCCTAGTCACTTAGAAGGAGCTGACAGCTTTCAGCACTTCAGCAAACACTGCTTTGAGATTCTTTAACAGAAGGAAGGAACCAGCAGCCAGATGAGAAGCATGTGAGGGAACGCATCTATTAGCAAGTACAGGGAGATGTCTTGTTAATAGAAGCCAGAAGGAGGAACAAAGCAGGGAGAGAAAGAAGCCAGCAGTTAGTCATTCTCTCATACACATACATTTGGCTAGAAATGAGACACGTATCAATCCCGTATTCCTTTCTGTACTTTCAGAGACAGTGAAAACCAATACTGAAAAGCTAAACTGAACACTAAGAAGCCTCTCTTCAAAGCTGTTCAGCACCCTTAGAAGCTCTCAGATAATAAAAACAGCAAGAAAATGAAAATTTTACTGATAGTGGTTGCATAGGACAGAGACCTTCAATTTTTAAAAATAACTTAATTTAAAATGGCTACTGCTATTAGTGACAAACTAGAGCTTCTCGCCTTGAAACCAGAGCACACCAAAAGATGCCCTAAGGCTGGCAAGGGACAAATGAGTGGGCCCACCAAGAGCCAGCTTTGCCATTAGCGAAACCCTTTCTTTGGCTCCTTCTGTGACCATAAGGTAGGAAGAGGCGGCTGAGACTCCAAGACAGGCCGAGAAGGTTTGGGGGGTTTCTTGTTTGTTTTTGTTTGGTTGGGTGGTTTGTTTGTTTGTTTGTTTTGTTTTCCTTTTTAAAAAGCCATTTTGGAAAGTAAAAGAGAAGATAAAGCAGAGCCGGGAGAGAGACCAACAGATCAAGTGAAGAATGAGTTGATTGACACAGCACAAGAACGAAGTTTTACCCCCACCCATATGAGAACAGACACCATTTGGATATGTTCAGTCTGTGGAATAAAACTCAAGTGTCACCATAGCAGTAAAGACCAAAGATATGGATTAGCAAGATAATTGCTCAGCTTGCATCATTGCCATTAAGTATGTAATGTGCAACAGCAAAAGTTACCTATGCAGTTTCTTGGAGGAACTTGAACATAAATAAACAAACAGATCAGGAACTCGCTCTCTAATGCTGCCTTTAACTCAAATTAAGATATATTTAATATCAAACTATTCATATGCAAAATCTGCATAAATATAAAACAGTTTTTAGAACATTCTTTGTCCAAATCATCTTACCTCCTGAGCAACAGTGTTTCCTGCATTCCTTTGCTGGCTGAACAGGATTAATGCAGTATTGCTATTGGCTCCAGTCTACTATCCTAAAATGACATAGTGGCATATAGCCAGTTTTAACCACTTATATTTAAGGAGAGCACTAGATAATATAGTTGCTCTGAACAACATTTCATGTATACTTGACTCACAGCACATTGGTACTCAGCCCAAAGACTGAAATTAATTTTAATAGCGAAGCAAACTAAAAGACAAAAAAGGCAAAAAAAGACAAAGAAATAGTTACTCCTTCCCTGACTAATCAATAAAGCTAAAAAAAAAATTCCCTGAATTGCCATGGGAAAATTAGTATGCAGTATGCCCTTTCAAGGGGATACACAGTTTTGCACCTGCATGTTTTCTTCTTTCACATTTTAGAGAGAATGAAGAGAAAGAAAAAACACCCCCCACAGCATGATTCATCATTATTTGCATGAAACTACAGCAAAATCTAGATATTAAAAACCTATTTGCCATACTTTCTTTTTTAATACTTTTCATAAGCCTATTTTCATAAGTCTTTTCATAATCTGCTTCTGCCCTGCGTTGGAGACATGATATTGAGCTCAACAGGTATTTGATGTGACTTAATATAACTATTATTCTCTCCCTAAGAGACACCAAGATAGCAAATAAGGACAAATATCGAAAGGTCAAAGAGAAGCCAGAGAGGAGGAAACCAGGGACAGATAAAGGGCCAGCTCAGCATAAACATATTTTCTCTCAATAATGCTTGTAGTGGTAATAAGATACTGAAACACAATTCAACTGCTAGCTAAATTTTAGTTACCACACTAAAATTTCATTCTATCTGCAAGTTGTAGGTAAATGCACCACTGAAGGAAAAATCACCTGCAGATAAAAAGATACACAATACTTTTAAATGTGTATATTACATACCTCAATATTAAACAGTTGCAGCTGTTTAAATCTTAAGTACAGACTTTTCTATGCAAAAAGAGACGCTAGCTTCTCTCTCACTACATGTATTTCTAGTAACTGGAAAAGCCATGATTAAAAAAACCCACAAAAATATTTTAAGACCCCTGAATAAAAACTGTGACAACTGGTATCACAGTACTCTAGTTTATAGATTTCTTGGGGAAGTCCATTTTAAGCTCCAGATAAACCCAACACCCCAAAGGAAGAAAACTAATTAGCCAGTTTGTCACAATATACCCCTGTTCTTTCACAGATGTAAGAGAAACAACACCTGGTTTCCAAACCTGTAGTTCTGCTAGAGCTGCCCTTCTAACCATTCTTCTTCATCTGACGTATCATTACAACAATAGAACATTTTATGGATTCTTTAATTAGCAGCCCTTAAGTTAACATACAAGGCGAAAGCTCTGTTGCCTCTTGATTTTTTTCGCATTTCTTCAGGAAAAAGCTCTAAACTTCCTTTGATTCCTTCATCAACTTAGGCCTGTGGACTCTGGTGACAACAGGGACTTTTGTTATAACAACTGTGAAGTTTTTAGTAGCATAGTATTTATACGCAGGCGGTTTCCACAAACCACAAGGATGCTCGGTACAATTGCTTAGCACTTCATTTTCTACATAATAATCATTTTTTTACATGTAACTAAATATTTTAAGCAGTTTATTAATTTATAAGCTTAGTTGTGGACACCTCTGTTTTTGGCATCAGTACACAGACTGCCTAAAGCGTTGATACTCTATGTCCTCAAACAGTTTCCAAGTGTCCTCATAATTGCTTGTCACCTGTAAAAGAGGTTTAGATCCAATGCAAAATTAACATATGGTGAACAGATGGACTCAGAACAGACGTTTGTCAAGAAAGTATTCACACCAAAGACTTTCTGGCTTCAGCCTTTTAGGACCTTCAGAAAAGTCCTACTTGAAGCTCCAAGTCATACTAATCAGGGGAACATCATTCCTCAATGACAATCTCGTGTTGCAAAAACTTATGACCTGCTACAAAGAAGAATCCTTGCAACTTTTCTGTTGTCACAGTGCCTCCATAACAGAAGAAATAAAATACTGTTTCCAGAGGGTACCCCACCCATTCAACAAGAATAATTCATCCTGTATGAAACAAAAATGCAAGCACAAAGATGCTATTATGATGATTTAAAAGAATAAATAATTACAACAAAAATTATTTTTAAAAATCCCTCCCACACAAATTCTTCAAAATATTCCATTACTTACTGAGGAGGTAAGACAAGAGTTGTTGGCTGGGCTTTTGGTCTGCGTTTTGCAGATACTCCCATCTGGTTGGCTGAACGTTTCAAAGACTGCTGATTCAAAAGGCCAGATGCTAGCCCAGCATGGTACTGCAACTGGATAATAAAAAACATATATTAAAATACATGACACTGCAGTACTCTATGTCAGACCTCTACTATCTGTACCACCTGATTCAAATTACAACCAGTCAGTAAGTTAATGTATGGTATTCCATATATATTGCTTGGATAGAAGATGATACAAACAAAAGCATGTAAAAAGTTTGCTCTGCAATAGGTATTGCAAGGAAATGATGCTATAGGGCAAGCAAGATCATGAATCAAAGACTTACTCTCAAGTCCTAACTCTCCTGAAACTTGGGCCTGCTTTTAAAGGTTAAGACTGCTTCTCCTCTCAAGGGATCAAGCATTCTTACTTTTTGGAAGAAGATAAGAGGAAGAAAAGATGCAACCCTTTCACGATATAAACCAGCTTTTTAGAAATTACACTCGTCTGTCTTTCTTAAACATGAAACCACAAAACATTCGTAAAGATGTTTCTACCACTGTAAAGAAAAATGTAGCTTTTAAAATACCCGCTAGCACATCTCCACAGCATTGCAACAGAAAGGTTCACATTCATTCAGTAACTTTCTTTTCTAACCTTTCATTCTACTTGCCAATGAAAGACAAGTTTATGAAGGACGCAACATGAATCTGCAAGATTTTGAGTGCATTTTTTTTTCCTGCTGCTCGCAGATTTAAGAACAGCTACAGTGCTGTGTCTGTCCTGAAACGAGTTTCAAGTGCAACAAGTACAAGCTCACTTCTGAACACCTACAATTTCCATTCTTAGTTCCTCTTTTTTTTTTTTTTTTTTTTTTAAGAGAAGGGGATGGGAAAAAAGCTCAAGATTCAGTGTCAGGTAAATGCAATTCCCTTCATCATTCTAAGTCCCCACATCAATGTTTTCATTAAATTGTCTAAAGATTTGTTCTGGAAAAGGTGAACTGTTTGACATGTTAACAACTCTAATCACATGACCTGCCTATAAGAAAAGGTTACAGTTCGGAAACTATGACTTGCAAGTGTTTAGAAAATAAACTGGTCTTAGGCAAAGCTATTCTGCAGGGTACTGACTGAAAATGGGGGAAACAAAGCCCGGTAAAGTGATCTACTTGAAAATGGCTATTAAAATGAGTGAGGCTATCCCGTGAGCCAATTTGACTCAAAATGTCAATGCCCAGAGCATCCATAAGGCTTTCTACCAGGCTCCTGATTTACTTGGCTGCTTTGCCACGCGACCTCAGCCATGGCACAACATGAAGACACATCGCATTCCTAATGGGAAGAGAACCGCGCTCTGCCGGGGAAGGGCGGGGGGGGGGGGGGGGTCTGTGACACA
>NW_010544112.1:10903-23703 GCF_000687285.1 Phaethon lepturus | reverse complement strand
GAATTTTGCTCAAATTCGTTTTTCTCCGACAGATTTCTGAAATGGAAAAAAAAAAAAAAAAATCAATGAGAGCAATAGACAATACATGTTTGAAAGGCAATGTTTCAAAGTGTCAGGGGCTTAGTTTTCAATCTTCACTACCAGAATTTGCAGTGAGTGCAATATGCAGGGAATTACAGGGAAAGACAGCTCTGGCAGAAGACCCCTCTAACTCCAGGAACATGCTTTTCCCTTTTCTTCCTGCATCTTATTACAAGCAGCCCTCCTTCAGCCATTTTGTGCTGTTGACACCATTCACTTATGTGCACTACGCAGAATGGCACTGACAGGTATTTCAAGTAAATAAACTAATTTGGACACTTGTTCAGAGATGGAGGTAATCACAGATACTAATCATAGATGAATTTGAAATGCAATCTTTTAAAAACATTTCATAACCTCCCAGCTAGTCTGACACTTAGCAGTCAGGCATAAAAAAAAAGAATTAAAAATAAATATATTCTAAAACACTAACTCCGTCCTTGAAGGCTGAATCCCAGTGATTAAGCTATTTTTATTAATTATAAGTATTTCTTTATGATCTGCCTGTGCTCCCAGGAATGCAGATCCAACTGTCAAAATCTATATGGGCCATTAAATATTTACCAAACCATCCTTATAATGGGAGAAAAGGTCAAAGTTAATAAAACTGACAGGCAGCTTCTGTCCAACTTGATTTATACATTATTAAAGTATCACATACTGTACTGCACAGAATGCATTCCTTTTTGGGGGCGGAGAGGTATTAACTGAAGAGATCGGGAAATTGCTTCTTAATAACTTGTTCTGAGGAGCAGAAACAAGACTGAAAATAGTGCCAAAGCAGTACCACTAGCATCAAAACTACAACCGGGAGATCCTATGGTCCTGATGGATAATAAACATGACATTTGGTTCTTTTATCCTCTTGCAAAATAAACACCTTTGCCAGCATCAGCCATGACGGGAAATCTCAGCTAAAAACATACCAATCCCCTCAACACTTTTGCTTACTAAAAAGAGAATGTTATTTCCAAACATATCATCTTCACCTTAGGGAACTCACGTGAAATGTACTGTCAGAGGATATTATGGGTGCTAAAAGGCTCACACAGGGAAGCTGAGACAAGCTCCAACCCTTTGAGGATTAGTAAACGCACAGGAACCACATTTAGCTCAAGAAGTCCCTGAGCCAGAGACTGCTGATGGCTCGAAGAACATCAGGAAGCACACTGCATACAGGCATGTGCTTACAGCTACTGCTGGAGAGGAGATACGGGGCTACACAAGCCTTTGGTTTGACCCGGCAGAGCCGCTGTGTTTCACTGTCTACAGAGGGGTACCCTGCGACCCAGCACAGCCAAAAGCTGGGTACTTGTGGATGCTCATGAGTGCCTCCTGTAAGTGTATTCCCAACAACCTTCATCTGCTTTCGACAACTGTGCTCATTTAAACCAGCAGACTGGTAAACAGCAATAGCTGTATCCATAAAATACGCTACATACTCACTGAACTTGAGTATTGGTGCAGCACTAGGTAGTATTGTAAATCATTTCTTCATCAGACACTAAGGAATTCCCCATCATTCAGAGCCTTTATTACAGCAAGCATCCATATCTTTCAGCTTTGGGGAATTCCAACTGCTTTACATGAAACTAAGCTCTTTACTTCCTAATGAAATATTCCTCTGTAAAAACTCAACAAGATTGATCTTTTTTCCCCCCAATAGATTTTATGTTCCATCTGCATATATCTCAGAAAACTAAGAAATAAAAAAAAAAACAACAAAAAAGATCAATTTATAACACTTAGCAGCTAGAATATACACCAGTGCCAACTTGTACAGTTTTATGAGTCTCATGATAGCTGATATTTTTCTTAAAACTGGTTCCAAGTAGATGTGTGAATTCCATATTTTAAGATCAAGAGACTCTAATTCTCAAGGATGTAGGAAAAGTACTGAAAATAACACCTCAATACATACAGAAGCTTTACCTGAAGGTAAATAAAAATAGAACTTGGATTATTTTTAAATTTCATTATTTTTCAGATTCATTCTTTTTCTACATTAATGGCAACATGGCTATATTTTCTAGAAGAAAATATTATCACTAATGTTTTACACGTGCCATAATTCATATTTTCACAGTGTTCCTGAGTAGATGAAAACTACATTCATACATTAACGGCTCAATCTTCCTCAGAGTGAAATATATCATAACAGAGATAGCACTTTGGAGTCACTTTTCTGGCAGTTGTAATTGTAAGGAGAGCAATTTCTTCATTCACGTAAGATGTCTTTGGCTTTCACATGAACTATTTAAACAGAGGAGGTGTATTAGAGACTAGGTGTATTGGAGACAGACTGGATTTAGTTCCAAAAGCATTAATATTTTTTTAAAAGGTAATCACATAATCTCTTTTATTTATTCTACCCTGGTGACTCTCTTCTTACCAGAAACAAAGCAACGTACCCCCTAAATCAATCAAAACAAACAGAAAAGAAACCCTCCATCCGCCTGGAAGATCACACTGTCTTCTGCAGATGATCTTTAAAGTTTGGAGCAGACGATCTTTAAAGTTTGGAGCAGATGATCTTTAAAGTTTGGAGCAGACAGAGAACCTCTGCTACTGCCAAAGGGCTTAAATCAGAACAATGCAGCAAGGCTCCTTCATTCAATAGGAACCTACTGACCGTATCGTGACAGATTATGTTGTGGCCTACAACATTACTCCACAGTGTATGTTATGAAACTACAAACATGTACACAGTGTTAATTTAAAACTTTTAAAACTAAAGCTTCATCATTAGAATCATGCTGGGTCTAAAGGTCTTTTGTTTACATAATTCATGGGCTGGATATCTTGCATGTGCTGACTGCTGACCAAACAAGTCATTACACTCCACTTACTGCCAAGGCCATTTAACATTGCAAAAAATTGGTTGGATGGGAAGAAGGTAAGAATCAGGCTCGGGGGGGGGCGGGGAGGGGAAAAAACACACCATCACTTGGAGCATTTACAACTGATCATGTCAACTCACAGTGGCATGCATATATTAAATATACATATAACCATTATTTAAATCTTTTTAAGCATCAAGAGATTTTCTTTAAAAAGTGAAATCAGAAGAATGACTGTTCTTTACCATCACATTACCCTGTTGTGGTATTTTTTCCATTCTCATGTAAACACTTACAGACCACAGACATAAACAGAAAAGCATCTTCTTAGCTATAGGTAATACAAAAGAAAAAAGTTTATTTCCATTCTTCCAAGAAATGGAGTTTTACAGAAGCAGCTGACAGATACTTACCCATCATGGAATTTTCTGAGTTCACTGTAATAATGGTGAATGCATGCACATTTGCCTCCTTTTAAGATGCACAGTACTTTGCCCTTCATCATTAAATTATTTCTCCCTTGCAGCTAACAAGGGATTTGTCTATTATGATAAAACTCTAGTCATTCTTTTGAAAAGAGCAATGAGCAAGCAAGCAGGACACTCCCACAGTTTCATCTCTGCAGACTAAAGTAGGCAAGAGAGAAATTATACTACCTTAATAGATATTTTTAAGCTTCTCTCAGATAATCAGGCCAGTCTGGAAATTCTCCATTTCTCCAAACAATGTTTGATCATTTTAGGATAGCTGAATCCTTGACTTGGCCAAAACAGCATCAATAAACTAAAAGAGCAGTCTCAAATTTATTTACTCATAGGTTTTCCTCTTCTGGAACTGGGTTACAGGCTTTTCAATTAATAGGAAAGCTAGACATTGTGCCTTTGCTCTAGCTTACAATTTAATTAGGACACTTTGTTGTATTTTTTTTTTAAAGCATTTATGCCCCCAGACACTTTCCAGTTTACCAGAACATTTAAGCAACAAATACCTATCCATGATGGGAACGAAGGCTACCCCCATTCCATTCTTTTTAAAATCCCCATACAAAAGTTATTGAGTCTTTTCTTAAACACCCTGATCTGACTAAACTGTGGAACTAATGAGCTCGCACTTCTGTTAAAAGCATCTGCAACGGCTCTTACTTGCTTTGCACTGAGATGCACAGTGCCACTGCCTCACCCTGGTCACCAAACCAGGGGATATGGAGCATTCTGAGGACACCTACCTGCACATGCCCCTGCACTGGCAATCTTGCTTCTTCCTTAGGTGTTTCCTCCTTCCTCCCGAGGCTAGGGAGTTGAAAAGCAAATTTTTTTTTTTTACATATATATATAGTCTGAAGATATAATAATACGAAATGCATTGATACATATCCCTGTTTCTTTTAATGTCTAGTCTTCACTACATCTTTCATTCCATTGTCTTTGAATTCCTATTTTTGCTGAGAGCACTGTTTTAATTAGTGTCAGATTTCAGCCTTAAAGTATGTTCTTACCATACTTTTCTTTCAAAAACATTGAAGTTCTGCTGATGAATGACTGCATCAATGTTCCCTCACTCCAATACTGCTTGTAAGTCTTTGGCTTTTTACCATGCAGAGATAGCGAAACTGGTGGCATTTTCTTCAAGGAATTGGTCAAAACTTCAAGATCTGCATCCTTGCTGCCAATAAAATTAACTGCGCTGTTCAAAGTCTCTGCAAAAGCCACTCCTCCTCCTCCAGGGTTTGGGGTTTTTTTTTTTTTTTTTTTTTTTTAAGTATTCTGGAATCCATTTATTAGTTACATCAGTGACATATTCTTGCTTTTTGGATAACGTCAACACAAAGTGACACTACACAGCCAACAGGCTCTGAGATTTAAAAAGACCTAGTATTTCAAATGGATAAAGGGGCAGAGTAATCACAACCTGCGGCTACACACTGCCTTATTCACCCCTTCAGAAGAATAATTGTATTTTATGCTTAAGATGTTTATAAATACTTCTGGGTACTCTGAAGGAAACATATGTATTTCCTGAAAGATAACTAAATGAACTGGCATTTCATTGGATATGCAGCTACAACCCAGACGCATAACACAATCACAAAAAGCAGAGTAAAATTATTACAATGCATTCTGCATCTAAATGACAAAATAAAACCATGTGCAGTAACAAACAGTAGTATTGTCAACTAACCCTGAGCCCAAGGACAGTAGTTGTTACAGAGGTTGTCCGCTAATACGGAAATGGTCTTGGTGTTGCTTTATGCAATATATTCACACTTGCGTGTTCTATTTCATTGAACTCTCAAGACCCAAGAAGTGCACTTGATGAGTATTTGACAGAAAAACATGAATTCCTTTTTGACAAAAATATTATCTTTGCGTAGGACAAATAATCTGCAGTAAGGAAAAGTCATCATTAAAACTCAAGACTGAGTAAGGACACAATTAGTATCTTCCCCCAGTTCTGCTGTGCTCCCTTGAACAGCCACTTTGAATGAAGACACTGCTCGCACGCTAAAATTAATATTTTCTAAAACCCTAGACTAAATCTTTGGTGTCAGGGGCTCAGGTGGCAGCTATGTCAGTATAAAGGATGGCCTGCTGCCTCCGTGACAGGGTGTGCTCAGGTGCTTATATAAGAAACGTGACAATACTTTAAAACAGTGGTAGAATGAAGGGCTGGAATCGGCTACAGAAACACTCTTTAAACTGTCTAGCAGCATGCCATGATTTGCAGCACTATGGTTAGGCTTTACCACTACAGCAAACGAACCGCGTCTCAGCCAAATCAAGAAATTAATACTCTTCTATAAAATGTCTACAAGGAAAGTAGACATTTCCATATTATGGAAATCCAACTAGACCAATTGTACCATCAAAGGGGAAGACGACTGTCAAAGAACAGATGAGAGGGAAATCCGTTAGTGGATAAGCAATGTAGCAGTAATGACCCCAGCTGGTACTCGTGCTGCTAAATTTTTTTTCCTAACTCATTAAATTTAATTATTTTAACTTCCATTAAATGCCTTTCCTCAGCTTTGGTCACTCGCACAATAATTAAAATGGACAATATATTTAGACTAGCAAATACCCATACTGAGTGCCAGACAATAGCTATTAGCCTAGCCCCACAGGTCTTCGCCAGCAAACGGAAACCTGGCTTTACTCAGGCCCCCGTGGCCTTCCTGAAGGGGAAGCTGTACCCAAAGATGAGAGCTCCGGCGTACAGTTCATCCCGACACAGGTATGCCACGGGCAGATGGATACACTCGAGACGACCACACGACCGTGCCAGAAGGGGATTGCACGAATACGATTTAAACTGAGCTGAACTTGCCCAATTAGGAGAGAATTCTTCCTCAAATGGTTACTTTTGCTAATACCCTCCTCCCTTACATCTAGCAGGTATCCCGAAGTGATGCTGCTGGGAGTGCTAATTTCCAGCCCACTAGCAAGGACATCCAATTAAAGCTGGAAGCAGGACAGTTAGATCTGGAACAGAATGTATGTGGCCTATTTCCCAGTATGAACATTCCTACCATAGCTTCAGAATGTTCATGATCTGATTAATTTATACTCCTTCGGAAACAGCATAAAGTGACCCACTGAAAGCATTCATACACGAGTGGTTAGAAAAAGAGGTTTAAATTCATTTTCACCCTCCCTTATAATACAGATCTTTGCACAGACAAACCCTAGAAGCACCATAGGTGGCTGGAAGTTAGAGATCAGCTGCATTCTGGAGGATGAGTGTCAAAAAACCACATCATTTCCCCCCCCTTAAAACAGATCGCATTCTACACCGAACAGACACCTCTAGAATACTTGTTGGAAAAGATGACAACAACCACTGTACCTGCAGGCAGAATGCTGAAATGTATGGTCAACAAAACCTGAAGCTTCCCCCTGCACCCCTCCCTGCCTCCTCCCCCTCCCCAGCAAGGCAATTAAAAAAGAGCTTTTCTGGCCTTACTGGAAGTTTCTGTGTTCAAAAATTAATGATATATATCTGAATCCTGTCTTCAGCCTCACATGGCTTCTGGGAGACAGAGCAATCCTGCTGATCACTAGCAGCAATGTGAGCCCTTCCTTCCCTGAGAAAAGTTTCACTGAAAATTTTCTCCAGCTAAAACTCTAAAAGATCTTTAAATTTAAACTTTTTTTTTTTAAAAAAACAACTTTTCAGAATGGCCATTTATGGCTTACAACAGGGACTTGCAGATTTTTTGTCTGAAACAGAGCACCAGACTTCAGAAAAATTAGCTCTCTGCATTTAATTAGGACATTTACATGACAAGTTGGATAACCATAAATCTACAATCCTTGTCATTTGTATACGATGTAGAGATATCATCTTACTCCATACTGCTAGGGAACAAAACCTGGTTTACTACATCAGTTTGTGCAATGCACTATTCATAATAGCAGCATATAGACAAACTTTTTTTAAAAAAAAACACAAAACAAAAAATGCCTACCCTTAGTGATTTTTGAATGTCTCTACTTTTAGATGACCAAGCCGTATTGCATGAAAGTCAACTTTTGAAAAATCAGTTTAAAAGATATTTCAAGTTAGACATCAAAAAAATACGTAGACTTTTATAAAAGTCTTAGTCAAATTATTTCTTCAGACTTCAAAGAGTTAAGTTATGAAGGTTTTTAGGAATGAAAAAAGAATCTATCAAAGGTTTGATTGATAAAAGTGTAGCTTTTAACTAAGACTGAAAAAACCTGAAGACTGGCAACATTTTTTCCAGAATAATATGCTTCCTCTGCTTTTTTTCAGCACAATGCACATAAATCAAAGAAATGTTAAAGAGGCCCATACATCACAAGCTGGCATTTCCAAACTATTTACAAAATCTGTAATAGTCAAGAGGATGGAAGAATATAGAAGTCTGACCAGCAAAGTTACTGAAAGAAGAAAAGGCATTTCTACCATCCCAGCAGGGTTAATTAAGGTTGGAAACAACTCTTGATCATAGAATTTAAAAAAACTAAACCAAAACAACCCTGGTAAGGCAGGGTTACAAAATGCAAACAAGACAGTTTATCAGTCAGAACAGAGAGAAGGTGGATTTGAGCAACATGCTTATTCCACGATTAAGCACATGGTTCTGAAAATAAAGTAAAAGCTCTAAGAAGGCTTTAAGTACATACAAAAGCAGGGCTGACCTTGCATCTGCAAAAGACAGCCCCAAAAATATCAGTAACTCCAGTGCTTAGCCGCGTATCCATCACATTTTCACACCCCGACATCTGAGCATACAACAGACTTACACAAATGAGGTTTTCCTCAACAACTTCTACAAATGAGAATCTCAACTCCTCTTCTGAAAGGAAAGACATGGATTATGGAAAGTTTATCTGTCCATATGTTGAAGATGTCACACTCTGACTAGAGAGTGCAAAAAGCACAGAGATGTTTTACAACCAAATCCAAGACTTACTGTAGTCTGAAGCAGTGTAAAAGCCATATGCTTTGCAAAAACACCTCTTTTGCTACACACTTTTTTACCACAGCACAAAGAGTAACAGTTCAAAAGCTGCTGTAATCTTTATTTCTGAAAATAGATCACATATTCTTACTCTCATCTGCCACGCTCGGGTAAGATAACCCATCAGAAACCAGAAAAACATGGAAATACTACACTGTGCAATGAAGGCTAAAAAAGACACACACCGTTGCAAGAAGTTACAGCAGCTCAGAGAGCCCAAGACCAGGAGCAGGATGATGCACCGAACAGAAATGTTTGGTGGTGCCGCACGTAAAGTGGTTTTACAGTTTTCTCTGTCAGTGTCGAAGACTTCCAGTAGGAGTATTTCAGATGAAGTCAGGGGACCTCAGAAATATCTTCAGGAGTAAAACAAATGTAATACACGTCATACTACTTTCATGGAAGCTTATAATGCTACTATAATTAACTCAGTTACACCGTAAGATTAATAGCGTTTAAAATGCTCCCAGTCATTCATTACAGGCCTAATTACAACTCTCTTTTGGTGCTGAGCCAGCAAGAAATATGAAACTACTTGCTAACTACCCATATACAATTATATATGGTATTATCTTTACCATGCTGTTTGTTTCCATGTTCACAATTCAGTGAGCAGTTCGGTTTGGTTTTGGGGTTTTTTTAAATATCAAAGAGAGAAGAAAAACGGACAAGATGCCACCTCAGAGGCTTCAACACCTGCAACAGCACAGCAGCTCACTACAGCTAAGCGGTTTATTTCTAGGTTTGCTGCAACACTTAAGGTCTTCTACAATAGCAGATGCCTTTACTCCCACACATCAATTAATCTGCAAATGCACTCAGGTTGTAGAAATAATGAAGTGCTGAATGCTTTTCTATTGGCAAGTTTTGCTGTCAGGAGGTGGATGCTGTAGGCGAGGTGCTAAAATGCGCTGCTGCTATATGCAAGCCAAAGGAAAGACATGCGACATGAAACTTGGTCGACAGCTAACAGGGCACATCAATTATTATATTTACCCCTCTCTCACTGGAAGCAAAAGGAAGAAATACTCTCCAAAATGTTTTTATTGTATTTATAACACACCGTTTATAGTGAAATCTGAGCTTTTGTGCTGACCCAAGAAACATTTCCTACTTGAGAAAAGTAGTGTTTTTTCATGTATTGTTATACATGCTAAAAAAGTTACATTGAATTCTTCATTTGTAACCTGAACAATTTTAATAACTACGAAGTGGTTGAATTCATATTGCCTATGCAATCTAAATCAGCCTGCTTGTGCTACGGATTCGGACTTTGATTACACACTTCTTTTCCAAAGGACCTCAAATTACCACAGTCTGCAGGATCGCATGGATGAAGAGGCAGTTATTCAGCACCCACTTTCATGCACAGCATGTTATTTGCAGTATTTCACACAATGCCCACACTTACCTTCTCAGATGTCTTCTATGATATTCTCCTTCTTTGTCTTGCTTCTTTACAAATACTATTAAATTTACCTTCAGAATTCTTATTCCACTCATGCTGGGTGTGGATCTGAGGAATCTCAGGTTTTTAAAAACACTAAACGTTTTTACTATTTACTATATTTGTAGTAGAGTTCCTACAGATAGTAACTGCAGTCAGGTGTTCAGCAAGTCTTCAAATAGCCAGAAGATGCTTTAAGCCAGGTCATGGCAAGGTTGGAATCTCTACACCCACTTCTACCACCTGAAGTAAGGGAGTAGTCAGTAATAGTTCGCCATTACTTTCTGTCTTGATCAGCCACTAACTGGAACCAAAGTACGTCTTGCCAGCTATGCTCTGAAAATAAGTTAAAAATTGAGAGTCTAAAATTTCAAATTAAATTCTACACTTTGGAGGACAGCATGTTCTCGTGGATACAGACCCTTCTCATTTTGAGTCCTCAAATTAGAAGGCATATAGTTAGTGAGCACAGAACAGACCAAAAAAATAAAGTTCCATTATGGTTAAGAGCCTGGATGGCTGGAGTTGATCCTTTCCACAAGCTTCCTAGGAAATATTGAGTCAACCTGAAAGAACCTTTGTGAACATTTAGTCTTGCCTCTTACCCAGTTCAAGCTACTTCTGTGTTTATAATTTAGCAAATGTAGTTAGAAAAAAATAGAATATGCATGTGCTTACCTTTCAAGTCTTCCAAGGAAACAGTCCCATACTATTCCACTCCAATTCTTCCAGTGCTTAATTACCGTGAGTGTTTAAACCATGCACCTCAACTGTAGTCTGAATTTGTTAAACTTCTATTTTCAATTACTGATTTTTTTTTGTCTTTGCTTGCTATAATGAACCCTCTTATCCACTTTTTCTTCCTCAGTAAAGATGTTGGTACAGAGTCATCCGTTACCTTTTCTTTTATGAGTGAAATAAATTGAATTTGTTTGATCATACAGAAGGAGCATAGGAACCCAAATGCTTTTGGTCAGTTCTCATGTCTCTCAACCAAATTAACAGGCACCTAGACAAATGGGTACTAGGTAGTTTTACAATTAAAATAATGCTTAAAACCATTTTCAAGTGTTAATAACTGAAAATGTTATTAGTACAGGTACTAACAGGTAAGGAAATTTGTTGTTAAAAATAAGATTATTTTCTGCTCAAGATATGCGATTTTCAGGTTGACCTTGTCCCTTTTAAATTTTTATAGCATCTTCAGTTCCAATTTCAGATTTTCATATGGGGTAGGCAAACCTTCTTGTGTTCTATATTAAATGCAAGACACCTTTTTGGCATGATCTGCAATATTAATAATATAACAGTACCGATTTCAGGAGCAGCAATGTAGCATCAGCACATGCATACCTACATGAATGGAATTTAACCATGTATATCACAGAAATCTTTAATACATCAGGAAAAAAAAAGCAGGCTAAGACAGCGCAAACACAATTTGATACTTCCTCTTTTGCCATACAAACCCATGACCTTGTCATGCTTCACAAGGTAACACCAACGTAGCTGATGCAAGAAAACATATGCTTCTCTTTACTGGACTCAGAATAGGAACTGAGGGGAAAGAGAATGACACTCAGGACCAACCCCAGGTTTCTGAAGACTACACTTGCAGCTGTCAGTGTATTCAGCACAAAATGTCCCCACCCACGCAAGCTCTACAGTACTCCTATCACCAATTGCCACAATAGAATGTGAGAAATACTTTTTGGAAATTATAAACACTACAGATTCTTTATTTAGCTAGGAATTTGCACTGATGTTAGCGGAAGAGTTTTAAGACTTTGAGACTGAGCCACTTTTAAGTTGCTGTGGGACACAGTTAAAGCCACAGGAAAACCTAAATGATTAAGTTTTATGGATTTCAGAGGAGACTGACACACATTTGACTTTTCATGCATTGTCTGTCTTGCAGGCACTCTTCAATAACTCAGTTGCCACTTAAATGTCTGTCATCTAACCCACAAACATTTCAGCTCCTCATCTAAACATGGACATACCTTATTTCTGTATCTTGATAATTACTAAGAAAGTCTTACTGGATCAAAAAACAGGAGTTCAGCAGTACCCCAGTTTAAGGCACCAAGTAAACTGACACTCACTGCTTTGTGGACTCCATTATTAATAAAGTAAAAATTGCAGACATCAATCAATCTATTGCTTCAGGTGGCCATCATAAGAAAAATACATAGGAAGTTAAGGTGGCTGGCCACAATGGCTTATCTGGCATATTTACTGGAAGGTAAATTAAGAACACTAATGGCCACAGTGCTACAAGCGAGGTAACAACACTGGATTGGAACAGAAAATTCTTCTATAAAGCTTCATCTAACCAAGAGCTGTGTTTCCTTCCCTCACACTGTAAGACAAACTTCTCTGATTGTTTCAACTACTTTACCCTTCTCTACGGAAGGTCACACTGCCTACAAGCCCCAAGGATATATTGGTCAGAACAAACAGACACTACTGGCCTTTTTACCTTTTTCCAAATGTTTCCCATTACCAAGAAAAAAAAAGGGGGGGGCGGGGGAGGCATCACAATAGACTTAGTCTTTTGGAAAAAGCCAGGGAGGCTCTGAAGAGGTTCTCCTTCCCCACACCTCTATCACCCAGCTCACCACTCCCCAGAGGGGAGCCCAGGGCGATCGGCAGGGCCGCCCCACAGCACGGCACGCCGCAGCGGAGGCTGCCCCGCGCACCGCTCCTCACTGCCGTACCGCAGAGTCTGACTGAAATAGCAGCAGCAGCAGCTTACAAGGCTTCAGACACTATGGAGACTCAAAGACTTCAGCTAGATTGAGCTGTCTGTAATACAGAGAGAGAAGTGTTTCCCTTGCTGTTTAATTCATTTTATGGCATATTATCAAAACCACTCTCCTCCAACCTGGGCTGCTAAAACTCCGGAAGTCCAGCTGACTTAATTAAGGGAACAGCACCAACTTCC
>NW_010544112.1:8458-10872 GCF_000687285.1 Phaethon lepturus | reverse complement strand
TCCCTACACAGTTTCCTTTGTACCAAAATTTCAGTACCACCCTATTAGGAACTGGTATCCACCTCATCTTATCAACTGCTTCCCATAAAAATCATGATGCATCCAATACACATCTTCTGCCACCCTCCAAAACTTGCCAGTCCTCAACAGCCACAAAATGCTGTATCCTATATTCTCACTTTTTCTTACCTTTCTCACCTCAAAAACTAAAACAACCCCTTCTCCTCCAACAGTTTTGAGCTGCCCAGAAGCAAACGCCTTATGGAGCTAAGCATGCCTCGGTGCCCATCACTGCAGCTACGGTGGGTGCAGAACATCACAGAACTATTGGAAGTGACTAGTTTAGCCTGAACAGTGAGTTGAGAATGTAAAAACATTATATATATAAAGAAAAAACCCCAACACCCTGCATCTTTTTGGTCTTAAAGCTAGACAGGGCAACTATATTAAAAAACCTACACAAGTGTTACATTACAATTAGGTGTCAAAAGACACAAGCTGATAAATTCAGCATTAAGTTTTCCAAAACCATCCTTAACTCTTCAGCTGCGCATGTACTTACACAGCCGAAAAGGATCTTTTTGTATGAGATCATACCACCAGCAATATGACAAACTGGTGTGCATTTGAGGCAACTGGGGCGCTGGGGGAGCAAAAGACTGCTTTCCACAAACGATGATTTTTTTAACTTGTTTCTATCACTTTTCTAGCTACAAAAAATCTTTTGTAAATGAGGACACTAGCTACTTACCTCCCGAAGTTTATTTTATCAAGCCAATAATTCAGCAACATGAATGACTGACAATTCACTCAACTATAGTTTTTGCCTGAGGCATTAAAAAAATAAATAAAAGAGCAATGAAAACTTACAAATGGTTCTGAAAGGGCTGAAGACTTGCTGCTAGCACACCAAACAAACAGGAACAATTGAAAGCCACAGAGCAGTTAGTAGTTTATACTACTGAGCCTAATGCTTGGACAGTAAGGAAAACAGATGGCTCTGCAATATGGAGATGGCTCCATGAAAAGCAATCGGCACAGAGATGCTGCAATAACGTAGTAGCAATAGTTTGTCTGGTTGTTGCAACAGCCGCAGCAAACTCAATTGCATCATTTCAGCGTATAAAACAAAGCAAAAGTTAAGGAGAGTAAAACAAACCAGTAAGCTTACATTCCTTGATAAAGCATGGTCTAGTTTAGGGTTTTTTGGACAGCCCTGCATAGTTCTGTGCAAGTAAATGCGCCTAATCCGCCCCTCACTAGCAGCGTTCCTCTTCCTGTCCCGTCCCCCTCCCAGTAATTCTGCATCATACTGAACGGCTATGAACGTCAGCTATTTAGTTCTACTTTTAGCTCTGCTTTAAATAAAAGTGTGCTGAGTGCTAGCTGCATAATGAAGGCTCAAAACCATGGAGATGGCACAGACAGCAATTGGGCAGCACTACCAAGCTGTGGGGTTTTTAGTTTTCGTTTTTCATTCTGGCAGACTTATTTAATTTGTGGAACAAAACCAAAATTTGCCAGGGGAAGTTTCCAACTACATGCTGGAGCAGACAAGCAGCTGGCTGGTTTCAAATGGAAGTCCTGTTTCAGACCTGAGGACGTGCTCAGAGGCAGTGGGCTCACAGTGCACATGCACACATAAACATCTGAAGAACCAGTGAAGGGCTTCTTGACAAATGTGTAAGGAGCTCAAACTAATTTTTCTTCTTTAAGTATTACATTTCAAGGCTATCATGACTAAGCAATATATCAGTCACGCAGGACTTTAAAAATCTAACCTGCAACTTTTCACAAAGGCCAAATCATTATAAATTCTCTGACCACAGAAACCTCTTAAAATATATATATATGGTCTCTAGAGAATCAGAGCACAGATGAAAACCTAGGTTTAAAGCCAAGCGTAAGATTCTTCGTCCTCTGCAACTTTTCTGTGCTAAACCAGGTTGTTTAAAGGGCAAGGTCAGTAGCTGGAGTTAACAGTGGAAGTATCACCTTGGCCTGCACACCATGACAGGTGATGCTATTCAGCTACAGATTACGCCGACATATTCTTTGTTTTTGGAATGAGACTACTTTAATTTTTAAAAAATCCATTCAAACAAGTGTTTTTTACTGTAGAACACATCTATTATTTTTCTTAAAACTCACTGACACAATTGCTGATGCTGGTAGAAGGCAGTGAAAACCAAACGCCTCAGCACACAGTTTTACTAGTTGAGATTCAGGGAACTGTTGCCCAAGCATCAGCCCTCCAATGCCTCTGTGAAATATTTTCCTCATCCAAACTTTCCATAGTTCAGAAATTGATTAAAGCAATCTCCAGGTATTGTTTACTCAGTAACACTCCCTATCAGCTTTTCCTGAAATCTAAATGTTTGCTTAAAAGGCTGCAACAACTTCTGGAATGCAAA
>NW_010544112.1:6801-8427 GCF_000687285.1 Phaethon lepturus | reverse complement strand
CCTGCTGAAGATGAGAAAAGTGCAATTTCTTGTGAGTAAATACACCAACACATACATATTGTTACAGATCACAACTGGAGGCAACTGGCATTCAAAAAAATAAAAAATTGGTCCGAAGCATTTCCAAAGGGCAGGAGCAGCGCACTGTCTGAACGCTGATGAAGGTGTAAGCTCAGCAGTGTTACGAAAGAAGTCAGCATTAGAACACAACAGACTGCACTTGGGTTTAGCTTGTAAAAGAAGTATGAAAGCACAAGTTTATTGTTCCTCTCAATGAGCAACCAAATATTATTGTTCTTTAAAGTAATAATCAATAAGAAATTAAAGCAAGTTCCTTTTAAGGAAGATGCTTTCAACATACCTTTCTCTTCTTCTGGACTTAAGCCCAAGGAGTATATTGTACAACAAGAATTAGAACAGAACCTGCAAACTAATCACCAGCATGTATATTCATAGCGTTTTGCCTGCCATGACTGCTACTACTGGTATTGCACCTCTTAAGAAAACAAATTATTTAGATTGTTTAAATACCTACCTTGCTTAAATACTCTTGATAATAAAGGATTTTTCTTCCCCTTTTCTAATGGGTATTTTACTTTGGCAACTGATGGATCCTACATTAAACAGTTTTTATTCAAAACAGCGCTCTGCTGTTACAATTATCAAACTGAAGAAAGGAGGGATGCCAGAGCCATGCAATTTGAAGGGAAAACAAGAGGAGAAAAAGGCATGAAGTTCGCACAACGGTATAATAATCCTACTGACAGTTTTTTTACCTTGCAAACTTCCTTCCACACAGAAGCATTCTTCTAAAACCTGACAATTCCCTGTAGCCTGGAAACTTCATGAACATATCATGTATTCTTGTTTTTAACCCCTTTGAAGTCCCTGCAAAAATGTCTTTCTAATCTACTGATCAGGATGACATGCAACTTTCATACATGAAAAGAGCAATCACATTTCCAGTACCCTACATGCACTACTTCTGCCCTTCAGAAAATTCATTATTTCCATAAGTACCTTTTTAATGAGAAAGACTTCAGCAAGGGTTAAAAAAAAATTAAGATTTAAGCAACTTGCAAGAAAACAAACACCAAATCACTCCGTCAAGGCACTGTTTGACTTCATCGGCCACTGGGAAAATCACAAAGGATTTGCTGCTACTCCGATCTGATCATGCAAGCCTCTGAAAACTTTGCCTCGTCCATTATTTATTTTTAAAAAAATATTCTTTCTATATTTACCATAAGTGTAGTGAACATGAGACATTAGTTTCCCAGACTTCACATTGTGGCTGACAAAGCAAAACGCATACTGAAGTTAGAAAGCAAATCAGAGCAAGAATGTCTGAAAAAGGCCACCTGAAATAAATGCGCAATAAATGTCTCCTCAGTCCACTCAAGCGCAGTCTTCGGCCACTGCTGTACGTCAATGTCTATTTTAAAAGCAGGTCATGGATGCTTACAAAAAAGCCACAGACCCTTGATTTCTATACATCTGAAATACTACATTTTGCAAGTTATCACGTATGAAAATGCACTAAGGACAGTACTCTCCGAGTTCATTTAGACTCTGGGACTTCTACTACAAATAACCTTTGTAAAACAGTTAACATTCCCTGCAACA
>NW_010544112.1:0-6770 GCF_000687285.1 Phaethon lepturus | reverse complement strand
GTGGTATAAAAGTGACCACTGTCGCCAACAGTTTTGGGGGGGGGGGGAGTGACTCTCAAAAAGAGTCATCTTTCCATGTACTGTTAACACAACCAAACCCTTACTATAGCATGATCATCACCAAATATGCATTTACTAGCCACACAAAATCACAAAGTAACTCTGAAATTTGTTTGAAGATGAGCTAAAAGCACTTGCAATGCAGTATTCTCCGATTCAGGAACAGGTCCCATGCCATTAAAGTCTCCTCCATCTTAAACACTTTTTCTCCTCTGTTGCTCTATGGAAGATCCACACAGAAGGACAGCAAGTTTATCAGTACAGGAAAAAGGTAAAACTTAATAGTGAACAAAGTTCTATCACACTAATATAGCAATAGTATGGTTCATGAGGGAAAAATCTTGCAGAATAGTGTGGTTTAGTTTATCAACTTAAATTATATTTTCTTTTTCCCCCTCCACCAATCCCTTTTTCATTTCAGGACTCTCTTTGCTGTGTTGCAGGGAAAGTGAACTGTATCTGAGCAGGTGAACGTTCTATGTCCCTGCTGCTCTTAGTTCATGCAACCTGCTATGGCAAAACAGTTGTCTCATTTGGGTCATTGCAAAAAATTAACACGAAACTTATTCATCTCTGTATACAGATATGGTTGCTTATTACATGGAAATATGACTTCGAAACACCATATTTATAAAACAAAATATTCTAAAGCTGCTCTGTCTCTATGGACATCTGCACAATACCAAGCTGCCAAATAAAACGCTGCTAATGAGATGTTCTTTTGATTCCCCACAATCAAAGGTCTCCATCCATTAAGAGGATTATGCCATATCTCTCTCTCAACTGTGTTGCACTTTGAACAGACAACAGCATCCCTTGGATGCGTCAACTCAAGCAGCTGAACGAATCCTCTAACAAGACAGCTAGACTGCAGCTTTCCTCACAGCCTTCCCCTAAAAGCAACTTGTTTCTTCCATTTCTGCAGAGCGTAGTGGACTCCTCCTGTCCGCTTCAGGTCTTCTAGAGGGAAGGTATTGGCTTGGAGGAAATACAATTTAAGTAGCTTCCTCATCGACATGAGAAAGCAAGCACATTGACTTGTGCCCTTTATGTATTGATGCTCTAGCTAAGTAAATTAAGATGTACAGGTGAAAAGCAAAGAGCACCAGAAGCAGGTATATGACCCAGAAAAGCACAGTAGCAATTTTATATCTTCTTCTATCTTCCTGAAATGTGATTACAGTTGACCTTTAAATCTAGTAGATCAACCAATCAATTCTGCTGGAACAACCCTGTATATGTGATCTAAGAGCATACCCATACTTAAAAAACTTCCAATGGCTGCCTGGCATAGTCATTTTATTTTGCTGTAAAAGTTACTAAGATTTGTCTCAATTGATTTTACTTGCAAGAAAAACACAACATCAAAACTGCAGCATCAGCAGACACTAAAGGTCTTAGCTTCTTGCAGGATGAATGCAATATCAATAGTTATTAGGATGTATTCATACAAGGTACACAAGAGGAATGGAAAGAAGACGTTAGTAATCTCACTTAATCCTAGTGCAGCCCCAACACAGGTCCTTTAGGCTGTGGGAAAAAAAAATTGCAAGGAAAACAATAAACACTCCAAAGTATTTGCCTGGCAAAATGTTGAATTTGGAACTGAAAACATATTTAACAGCTCTTTAAGTAGTAAAGCTTTCACATGGTGTTAGCTGTTAGTTTATTTCAGCTGATAAATTGTGCTTTAACAAAATAACCCAAAAGAGGCTTCTGGCTGGTATTCGTCCATAGTGGGCTCAGAAGTGAGATCAGCAACCACTAGCGATCCTACTCAGATGCAGCCATCTCTCTCAGATTTCTCAGAGTACTTATTCTGTAGCACAACCCTTACTTCATAGACAGGAAAACAAAGACATGCATAACAAAGTGACTTGTGAAACCTCATCAAGCAAGCTAAGGACAGAGGAAAGAAGAGGCTGTACAACTTCAGAGTCCCTCCAGTCCCATTATAAACTTGGTAACGCTGCCAATCCTGAAACCTTCACCCTCGCCATCAGGAATGTTTTGAAATGTCCACACACAGTATAATCACACACTTGTGTTCACACGGTCAACTAGATAGCAAGTTCTTTTATGCAGAAAGTCATTAACTTCACTCCATATTACATGCTAGGGTGTCTAAAAGAACCAGAAAATTAGACATGAAAGGTTAGCTGTTGCTTTGCCAGGCACAAGAGAGCTTACAGACTTGATGAGCTCGTGATCTATGAAATTTCTACAAACAGCTTTGGAAGAGGCACCAAGCAGTGCAGGCAATGGGGGAAAAAAAAAAAAAGGGCACTGAGCAAACTGAAAATGCTACATTGAAAATTCTGAAAATAAAAGATTTGACTCCAGAGTAAAACGGAACCATAAGGCAAGCCAGAGAACTTGTTAAGTCTGAGTGCAGAGACAACTGCAGAGAAAACTCTAAATAGAACCCAACTGAAAGCATACGGGTAGGGCAGAGAACATTAGAACAAAAATCCAGCTAATGGTAAAATACACACTGATGTGTTTTTCTTAAAAGTCATGTGGGAAGAGAAACATATATCCAACCTCATTGAGAGATAACCTTGGGGGAAGGAGGCAGCTATTATTCTTTTAACTGTAGCTTATTTTATACAAAAGTGACATCTTCTCTGAATGAAGAATTCTTTTAATATAAAGAAAAGCCAACTTCTGAAACAAGATAGAACCCAGTAACACTGCAGTAGTTGAGAATGTCATGATTTCCATCAAAAAAACTGTTTTGCAGAGATTAGGAACAGCTGTTTCAAACTGAATTAGACTAAAACTGGAAACAAGCTGTCAAGACCCAAAAAATATATTTTATACATAAAAGAACGTATTTGATTCAGCTGTTTTATCGTGGTGGTCAGCCAGAAGAGAGAAATAAAGTAACATTCTGAGATTCCAGACGTTGCCGCAAAGACTCTCTCATTTTTAACACTCTTTATGTAGATTTATTCCTTTGAGCATTTGGAATAGGAAAAATGTCAAACAGCTCATATCACAGATTCTTGAATATTTTCAAACCATAGGCAGCTTAAAACAGTTTAAAGACACCTGAAGACTCTTTCTGCTCTAGTCCACATTCTCTGCATCTTCTGTAGCAGTAACAGGACGTTGCAATAAGGAAAATATACTCAGCTGTTGACATGAAAAGATTAAAACAGTTCACTTTAACCCACCCCTTGTGAGTAACAGTACATGCATACAGCTCCTTTTTTTGCATGCTTGCAGATCCGAGGAGGCTTTTAGCAGGTATTTTCCATATTGATTTCCACAGGAATAGCAGTTTCATAGAATGTGAAGTAAATACATCTATTTTAGAATACACTGTAAGGTGTCACATCTAGATATAATTCCTTTGGGTCTAATGGCCCATGCAGTATACAGAGCACCTCTTATACTATGTCACTGCCAGTTACAGAGCTTAGAGAATCCAAATACCACAAGCAAATTAATCAAGACTAGTGCTAGTTTTGAATAGAACTATTTGTTCCAAAGTGCAACTCTGAACAAAGACCCCTGTGATTTTATTACGTTCTGTAAGATGTAGCCATTATACTCCGCTTTCCAACCAAATGTAAAGTAATCTTGAAAATACCCGTAGCATTTCAACATGTTTGTTACTTTTCATAATGACAGACACTAATTCTACCCAATAAGTATATTGGTTATTACTGTCAGCCTGTCAGTATATGTGCTTTTGAAGAAGTAGTATCTGGGAACAAGCCAATTAATGAGCATATAAAAAATGCACACTCCAAGAAATGCATTTTTAACTCACTAAGACACCAGGCGAGCTTGGAACTGCAGTCACGTGCCATTTCACAATCTAGCTTTAGGTATATAACTTGAGTAGTTAAGCTCTCAGCAAACTCAGTGGAGCACCATAGCATGACTGAATGCTTCACGCTAAGCCAAGAACCTTGCAAAAGAGCACAACAAGGTAACTGCTGCTCAGGATGCATACACTCTTGATCTTTCTGTGAAAGGATCAAAAATGTGAAAGACTAGTACCTGGTAGAATCAGCCAGCTTTCATTAAATCTCCTTTTATTAATTCAGAGGACATCCTTTTCTAGGTATGCTCTAACTGAACAAATGTCAATGGCTAAAAGATTTTATTCAGTTTTTTTGTTTCTTGTGTAAGTGGAAGCCTTAGATTCAGGCATTTAAAATTAGATAAAATGAACAATTATACATGCTTGGGCTAATCCTGTATCGGCAGAGAAAGCGGTAACATGTACTGATAAGTCATCTTTATCTCCAGAACTACGGGATTTTACAACTCTGATTTAAATGCTAGCTCACACCAAGAAGATGTACCAACAACAAATAGAGTTAGGAGTGAAGTGCCTCTGAGTGCAGTGTTCACATTCTCATCTCTACTCTAAGTCTCCTATCAATCCCCAAACCTGCCCAATGTGGCACTACTCAAACTTCTAGGAGAGCCAATATATGTTTCTCCAACTACTGAACAAGTCTGACAGTCAGCTGTAAAGTTACACGGGCTACAATTCTTACTACCACATTTAGAATATTGTTTTTCCACATTTCTACTCCCAGCTGACCCCAAGACAGAAGAGTATAATTACAGCATGCAGGGGGGAGAGAGGGAGGGAGGAAAAAACCCAAGCCCATTTCTCAAGAGGCAGCATTTTACAACAGAAGCAAAGTCTTGCTTTTCTACAGAAGAGTCATTCATCACAGCTCCTGCAGAAAGCAGAACACCAAATTCAAGTATCCCTAACAGCTAGGTCAGATATCCGGCCAGACCTGAAACAAAGTTCACCTGCAAAAAATAACAATTATTTTCAGAAGAATGTAAAATGACCACATCTACTGCAAAGTGTGGACTTCCTTAATGCATTGCTTAATGTTATTAGTTAAATCTTACAACTGTGGGGAGAAGAGACAACTTGCTTCAAATCATCAAGCAAAATTTTATTAACAGGAATACTTTGGAAGAGCAAATTCCCTCCGAAAAGTGATCCAAGACCAACTGCACATCTTTTTCAATACACATCTATCTATGTTAAAAAAAAAAAAAACAGGCACAGATGTGAGCAGTAAATGGTACTGATGTCACGGTCTGTAATTTTTTATTCACATTCTTCAGTTGTCACAGAATCAGAGCCACAAAACAACACTCCTGCTGGGTAAGATCATTCTTTCCTCCCAGGAAAATAAAAATCAGATGGTACTGATCCTGAGGCAAGAGATTTCAAGGATCACCATAGAGCTTCAGGGTTACTGCCTTCAACATCAGAAGCTCAGCATTAACTACTGCTGAATATAAAACTGCTGCCGCATTTTTGCCAAATGTACATTTCCATGAAGCAACAGCCAAACCAGTGGTCTGAACTGCACTTTGATTATACAGCTCCTTACATAGACTCTTCTCAATTTTATTAGCTTTTAGGTGATTTCCATGTATTATAGCCCAGTTATCAACAGTATCTGATCAAGATACAGTGGGGAAGAATTGTGTATTGCTTATATGCAATTCAGACAACTACATCACTCCGAAATGTCTGAGGGGGCCAACTTAACTAACTCAAAAAGAGAAGTCAAAAGAAGATTAGAGATGAGCGTACTTCTGCACTAAAAAAACCAAATAACGGTCACACTAAAAGATCTGACAATAGCAGAGAGCAACAGGGTGACATCATTAAATTTTCCATTTCATTTGATTTCCTCTAGAAGCTATAAAAAAAAAATCTTTTCCATCTAAAGAATACCGATGGTATGCTTATCACCTGTATCAGTTTTTTATATTAGTGTTTGTATTCCTTCAATGCCCTTCACATGCAGGTCCCCAAATGCTTTATGAACATCTTTAATTTGCCTCAAAGAAAGCAAGATACAACTTTGAGTCTCTGAAAACATCCTCTGTGCTTTCATGGTGGCCACCATCCACTGGAAGATAAGTCAGTCTTTCACCACCAGTAGCAAGTCAGTCTGCACCACCGAGAGCTGAGATAACAGGCAAACATGAAATTCAAGAGAGCGCTGCTGGGTCCAAGGGTCTCTTAGAATGCTGCTCTTGTTCTGGACTCCTACATATTCTTCAATTAATCCCTAGACAACATGGATTTCCAGTTATACTTTGTTGTATTTCTCAACTTCTAAAAGTAAAGCCTTTTCTTCTGATCTAGTAGTTGTATCAGGACTTATTTATCTACATCGTGCATTTCTGTGCCTGTGCATGGCTTAGTTTGATTCAAAATCTGTTATTAATACAAAGCAATGCAGTTTTAACCAATTTGGTTTGATGACTACATTATACAGCTTAGAAAGCTGAAGTGATCACTGATGTACAAATTACATAATTCAGCCATCCCACATGAACTGTGACGAGTTCTTGCAGAGGGAAAAAAAAGGAATTAGGGGAGGATGAACCAGGAGCAGGCAGAAGTGTTTTGGTTAAAATACAGCAACATCAATCATTTCCATCCTGAAATAGGCTAACAGCTAGAACATTAATACTTATCAAGGAAAGAGGGAGAAAAAAACCCCACTCATTAACAAATAAAGGTGTTGCAAAGCATTAAATAATTCCCACTAGCTGACAAGGGGGCTGTGATTTATAATAGTGTGTATTGATATATCACTTCCCAGAATCAGGAAAAGCGAGACTGATAGTGCTTAGAGCATTATTTTGATCAGAGCCTTGAAAAATACTGTTGAATAACAACAAACACCAGGCACAAT